>NC_022016.1:6751371-6816241 GCF_000317375.1 Microtus ochrogaster
AAAAAAAAAAGCATTTAATTTCAGTTCAGAGTATCAGGGGGTCAGAGTCCATAATTGTGGAGCTGAGAGTGTACATCTTGATTCGAGGTAGAGGCAAAAAGAGAGACACTACAAATATCACACAAGTCTTTTGGAATCTAAAAGCCTGCCCGCAGTGACACATCTCCTCCAGCAAGGCCACACCTCCTAATCCTTCCCAAACAGTTACAGTAATTGGGGACCAAGTATTCAGACTTATGAGTCTGTGGGTGTTGTTTTCATTCAAATCACAGTAGTGTCCATGATCCCTAACCAACCATAGTCCCAGACACAGCTTCGGTAGAACAGCTGGCACACCAGCCCGAGCAGATCTTGTCATTTATCCCACTTACATTCTTTCCTGTTTACTGCTGAACTGGAATCACCCTGTCCTTCCAATCCATAATCCATACTGAGTATCTGAAGGATCCACCTACTAATTCTTCATAGCTAATCTTAAATCAAACAAACTTATGCAACAATAAAAATAGAAGCAAACTTCCACTCAACAGAGGCAAACTAGAATCTCATATCAGACATGCAAACAATGAAACAAATCTGATTGCCTAGGTATCATTACAAAACCCAAACTATTAAAGGCCAAGACAGCACACCCCACTCCCAATCCACCAGTGCTGTAGAAACGTTCTCCAGTAAACTAGATGAACCTCAGAGCACATAGCTTAAAAGAACTATCACAAGCTTCATCCCGGAATTCTTTCTTATTTGTGATTCATATTTCTAAATCTTTAAATAAGTTGGAGTAAGCATACAAACAAGAAAAGTAAAAGGGACAGAGGTAGGGGGAAGAAGGAACTCTGCATAGGAAGGCAGAAGGACTCGGAGGAAGTGAAGTGGGGAAAGAGAAAACAACTGGGGACTTTATCTTGGGAAACAAAAGAGGGAGCAATACTGAGGGAGGAGGAGGGAGAAAAGGATGGAGGAGTAAGAATGAGTAAAAAGCCATGGGGAAACATTTTGTGTTTAAAACACATATATGTATGGATATATATGCTTATTTTACACACACACACTATATATATACATATATATAGAAAGAGAGAGAGACAGAGAGAGAGTCAAGCTATGCCATTTGGGGTGCTAATAATCTTCACAAGAGCCAAAAAACACCTAACAAACACTTCATTGTTAGCCATGAGAAACATCCCTCGAAGCCATTCATCAGAGGACTCCAAGAGACTCCAGAAATGACACTGGTTTTTGCCTCTCAGAATTTGCAGTAAGACCGTATTGCTGAAGACACCACCTGCTTCAGACACAGGACTTGGAGGAATTCCAGTTAGTCTGGAAGTCTGCTCCTGAAGATTAATCCTCATATCTGTTAAAGCCCTCAAGAAGAGAAGCAGTTCAAAGTCCTACCCAACTAGAAAGCCTACAAACCACAGCAAAGAGCAGCATTGCAAGTTATACTCAGGGGCTCAACAGAAGCACTTATGTTTTGGGGGTTACCAACATCCACCTTCTTGGACTTAAGGTCAATTCAATAGGAAGTACACCGTGTCTGCTACCATAACCCTAGATTCAACACCTGTGGCCGATTGTTGTCATAGGAGCGGCGGGGCTGCGTCCCCAGCACACCGGCCGCCTGGCTAGCTTATGCCCCAAAATAACAACACACAAATTGTATTCTTTTAAACACTGCTTAGCCCATTATATCTAGCCTCTTCTCGGCTAACTCTCGCACCTGGACTAGCCCATTTCTAGTAATCTGTGTAGCCCACGAGGTGGCTTACCAGGGAGATTCTAGCCTAGGTCCATCCTGGTCAGAGCTTCATCGCATGTGCCTCAGAGAGCAGAGCTCTCGCTTCCGCCCGGGAGAGGGAAGCATGGCGTCTCTCTGAGCTCACTTCCTCTTCCTCCCAGCATTCTATTCTGTTTACTCCTCCCACCTATGTTTTAACCTATCAGGACCAAGCAGTTTCTTTATTGCTTAACCAATGAAATTAACAGATTGATATATGACACTCCCACATCAGCCGATGAAGTCCTAGACCAGAGAGGAGAACCCACTACTGTCACTTCCTAAAGCACTGTAATTCTCAGCTGCATTTGGAGTGCTGTACTCACCTATGAAGTGCTCAAAAGTAAACAAACAAACAAAATTTTTAAATTTAAAACAGAGTTGCATGACTCACCACTGTCCACAGCATAAAGCCCTAACTCCCTTCCCTGGAATTATTATACTCATGTGGGATGCCTTGTCTCTCTTCAGTTTGTCAACCTGATTTTCCTTTCATGGCTCCTCTAGCAGATTCCTACTGATTCCAAGTAGCCAATGGCAAAACATCCTGATGAAACACATTTGCTGTCTCTCTGGTTCACACACCGATGGCTTTGACTGGCAATGCCCAACACTGCTCTCCTTTCTCTGGTCTGTCTTTCCACTGTTGGTAGCCGAGACCTATCTGTCTGTCTGGTCTGTTTCTGGTCTGTCTGTCTTTCCACTGTTGGTAGCCGAGACCTATCTGTCTGCCTGGCACAGTCCCAGTCACATGCTTGCACCCTGACCAAACCCTCCATAATCACCTCATCTGTGGTGGTGTTAGATGTTGCTTTGCCCCCAGTCATCTGCTAACATTGTATACATCTGTCTCCCTAGGATTCCAGGATTCTGCTAGGAAGAATTAGGCCTTTAATGCTTGTGGAGATGCCTTCCCCTCCCTGGTAATCTATATAGATCCCAGATACAAATAGTGTTCGTTGATGCTTTTGAGCACTTAATCGGATGATGAAATCAATCTGATCATAGCACCCTCTTTCATAAATCCATCCATTTCCTTCACTCAGACTGAAAATAAATCCTTTCCACGGTCACTGTCCATTTCCAGCCTCTTCTAGTACTACTTCCTCTTTGTCCCTGTATGGACAAACCTCCCCACCATGACTCAGGAACATGGAAACTTGCCCAGCCTCAAGACCATCAGATACATTTTTACATATTTTTAAAACTCACTTCCTCCCATTAAGTACATAATCTATAAATTTTGACATTTTCAGTTTCAATACAAAAAGTCATATCCCCGAAAGACCCTTTGAAGTATGCATCCATTGGAGTAATGTCGGGAACCAGATGTTGTAGACAAACGGGGTAAAATGTTCATAAACAGCTATAAACAGGAGAACAGGTGGGGTTTAGAGACACCAGGAAGAGGAAGCTACCTCAATACAGCTACCATGGCTAGTGATAACAGGAAGAGGACTGAAGCAGGAGGGGATACTTTTAATTCTAGCACTAAGGAGGCAGAATCTCTGTGGGTTTGAGTCTAGCCTGGTCTACACAGCAAAGTTCCAAACATCTGTGAATACACAGTAAGTCCCTGCCTCAAAAACAAACAAATCAGTAGCATTCAGTACAGGATTTCACTCAAGTTGGAATGTCTCACAAGAAGGTATTCCCTTTCCTTCTCCAAAAAGAATAATAAAACTATAAAGAAAAAGGTTAATAACTAGGGCACGGTGATTAAATGACCTAAAGAATACATAAAAATCACTTAGTATAAGGCTCAGAACATAGTAAGAGCTCAATAAGTGCTATTATTATCATCAATATTATTATGTTATTTCCTAATTATTCTTTGCAAGGAGTAAACCTCAGTGTCTAGTTGGCTACATTTGGCATCACCAAGGAGATGAGATAACACTTCTGAGCATGGCACCAAGGGCGTTTCTAGAAAAGTTTAACTGAATAGTGAAGACCTGCCTTGTATATAAGTGCTACCATCTCATGGGCCAGGAGTCCTAAACAGAATTCAAGATGGAACGAGGACAGCATGAACAGCAGCATTCATCTTTTCTCCCTGGCCTCAGATGTGATTGAGCCTCCTGCCGCCATGCCTTCCAGATGTCAGCCACAGTAAACCTTCCTCCCCTGAGCGATTTATGCCACAATGCGAAATGTATAAAATCACCTGATCTGCAAGTCTCTGTGCAAGTATTATTCCCACCTCATAAAGTTCTATGTCCACTATCACTATGTGTGTGTGCATATATAATATCCTGTTTCCCTTTTTACACCAAATTAATCAGACTACATCATTAAACAAAAGGCACAAAAGTAATACAAGTCTCTAAGGAAGAAAATCCCAAGAGGACTGTTCAGCAAGTGCATGAATTATTGGTCACTATTGTATCGAGTTTATAGAAAATTGTTTTGGACTTAGTGCTCAGAAGACACTGGAAGAAGAGAAAATCAATTCTCCCTCTTAGCCTGTGCCATGACAGTCACCACGTTTACATTCATCTCCTCCCTTCCCACTCTTTGAAGGCCTCTAAAGAGAGACAGTTAAGAAAACTAAGGCATCAAGAAATCACATGAATAGAAATTCAAATTTTCAGAACCACAGGAGGGCTGAAGCATATTTCAAATCATGAAGAGTCCTGGGGAAGAGAAATGCAAGAAAACATGCTATGGAGAAAAAAACTTCTCTCCAAATTTGTGTGCTGAATGGCTTATCCCAATATGCTATCATTCAGAGGTAAAGAATTTGGAGGCTCTTGGGCTTATATAATGTTGTGGCAGAGAGGTTCTTATGATTAGCCCATGCTCTCCCCTGTGAGCACAGCAGAGGACATTTGTCTTCAAGACAGAAGTCCCCAGAAGTCAAGCATGCTAGCACAAGACAGGAGAGAAATAAATGTCCGATGTTTAATTTATATTTAATCTGGTATTTTATTACAGCCACCTAAGCAGGCTCATGGTCTCCTAGTAAAAACTGGAGTGTGAGATTCTTTCTTTCAAGCATGTGGCCATGAGAACTTCCGTCTTATTAAAGAATTTCCTATTAGTTGCCAAGGCCAGGTCTTAAAGCATAATTTTCTTTTTCTTTTCTTTCTTTCTTTCTTTCTTCCTTTCTTTTTCTTTAGCTTTTTTTTTGAGACAGGTTTCTCTATGTAATAGCTCTGTAGAACATGCTGGCCTCAAAATCACAGAGATCTGCCTGCCTCTGCCTCTCAAGTGCTGGGATTAAAGGCATGTGCCACCACGTCTAGCAAAACATAATTTTCAAAAAAAGTGAAAAATGCTTTATGATCACCACAGTATTTCTTCTTGCAGGATACACATACACACACGCACACACACATGCACATACACACGCACACATACACATACACGCATGTGCACATACACATGTGTGCACAAATACATGCGTGTGCACACGTGCACATGTACACAAACACATACACGAACACATACACACGTGTACACACATGCATGCACACACATGCACACAGATACACACACACATGCACACACACACATGCACATACACACACACATACATACACATGCACACACATTGTATTTCCCAGCCTCACTTGTACTTGGATTGGGGTCAGATTCAGTTCCATCCTATAGAATGCAGGCAGCAGTACAATAACTCCCAAAGTGCCCCCAAGACTATTGCATTGTGATGTTCCACAGTCACCTTGCTGCAAGGGTTTGAACATTTATCTTGCCCTTATTCACTTGCCAAAGGCTTGGTTCCAGGTTGGCGCTGCTGGGAATTAATAGAACCCTTAGAGAGTGGAACCAAATGAGAAGTCTTAAGGGCATTGGCGCATGCTCTAAACGGAGATTGTGATCCATTCCCTCCTCCTTCCTCTTTGGCCTCTTGACTATGAGAGCAGTTTGTTCTCCCATAGGTTCCCTGCCATTAGCATCTGAGCCTCCATTTGAGTCATAAAAAAAATGGATCAACCATATCATGAGCTTGAATCGCTAAAACCATGGAACAAAACAACCCTTTGTGAAAGTCAGCGTCTTAAGTAACTGGTTGGATTGGAAGGGAATTTACTAAAGCCTGCTCCCCACTTTTGAGGCTTCTAGAACTACCTGCTACAGATTACATCTCACAGAAATGAGAAATAAATTGATAGCTTTGTAAGTCCCTGATCTTTAAAGGTTAGCAGTTTGTGGGTGCTTATCCTTGTACTGCCTTGACGCATTTGAAGACATGTGTTAGAACATTAGAAAAAGAAAGAAAAGGATCAAAAGTTTTAGGCCCACCTTTTTCTCAGTTTAGAGAATGAGACTAGAAAGTCATATCCTCTCTAGCCCCAAATTACTCACCTGTGTTACTCACATATAAAGAGATGATTCCACACGGCTCCTGATTTCCCCATCTCTATCTGGAAGCTGAAGACAATGTTTCATTACATCTGTCCGTCCACACATAGGCAAGGCTCTCTATGGACTGGCGAACCATGTGTTTTCACCGAAACAAAAATAGTCCATACCTAGAGGGGCCACCCATGCCCTGCAGTTTGACTAGAGCAGTTCCATTTATACCTATGTGTATACATACATACATACATACATACATACATACATACATACATACATACATGCATACAATGTATGAATGGCTGGTGTGTCTAGATGTGTGGCCTACGTGGGATGATCTTCCAATGTGTCTAAAACTTCAAGTCAACAAAAGAAAAGTACTGAAAAATGCAAAAAAGTACCCACTATGTACTTGGAGGGATCCCAAAGTTTCTCCAGTCCACAGCTTCCTCCCAACCCAAATGGTACCAAAAATAAGATGATTGCTATATTCCAATGAAAGCAACCAAGATTTGGGATGACTGGACGCCTCCCCAGCGCAAAGACTACAAGCACCTGCCCCACCTGGGCTCTCCTCAAATGCTTGCTTTGAAATAGAAGGCGTAGAAGGAGACACGAGCTTGGCTCTATATTCTCTGGGTTCCTTTATGAGTGGTTTTTTAATACACACCAGCTTTTAACATTTCATCGAGGCAAGATTTCTCAGCAGGACCCTCCACCTAAGCTTTCTAACTTGGGTCCCCACAAAGTTGTGTCTCTAGCCCCATAACCCACAGGTAACAAGTATATTTGCACACTTGGGCATTTTTTAGCCTACCAGTGTGCCCTGCATTTCATAGCTGAAAGATCAATATTAGAAAAGGTAAAGTTGGGTCCAGATGTTTTTGTTCTCAGTAAAAATAATCACTGTGCAAAACGCATTGGTGTAATCTCTGCGTTCACCTGCTCCCCCCTGGCTTGGCCTTTCCCAGGAGAAACACATGCCCCCTGCACAGCAAGCATAGCTGACCTGGCTGCCCTAACCATCTGGAGATAAATGGATTTTTACTTCAAAGTCACGACTGCTGAGCTTACCTATTTCCTAGAAACTGAAAGAAGAAAATGTAGCCCACTTAAAAGAGAAAAATGTCACTTCCTGATTCTGCATCAGAAACGAGTTCTGTGGGGCATGGGTGTCTACTCACACCTCCCATGATGCTCCATGAGTCCAAGTCAGTGTGCAACAAGACTGCTCAAATTAAATATTTCGTTAGTTGGGCCACAAAAGAGCTATTTTTGTAAAAACAACAGCAAAATGATTTCTACTAAGTGTCATTGTATAATCATATGGTTCCAGACTAAGGTAGCTGAGGCAAGAGCATCATAAGTTTGAAACCAGCCTAAACTACAAGGTAAATCCTGTCTAATAATAGTAAATAATGCTAATATGACTAATAATAAATAAAACAAATAAAAAACAACTCTCACACCCGAAACTTCCAAAATGTATGGCCCTCTTTGCCCTTCTACCTCCTCACTTCCCCCTCTCTGTAAATGACACTGGTTTGTCCAACTCTTCACAGTGGTTACCGGCATCCATTCTGTCAGTAGTATGACAGTTTCGGGCTCTTCTCTTTAGAAGACATGCATGTTTGCTATGCAAAGGAAGGACTGCCGTGGGGAGGAACAGCACGGGCGAACATATATAAAAGCTGCCACTCAGGATTGTTGTAAAATTACCCAAAGAGTGAACAAATGTATTCATGAGGGAATGACACACACTTGAAGTTTACCAAAATGAAGACAAGCTGTTGAATCTATAGAAATAATTGTTCTTCTTCTAAGTATTACTAGTAACTAGAGAAAGAAGCATGCTATAAACCCTAACAGAGGAGAGATCGGTTGTAGTGATGCACGCAGTAGGATTTGCTGAAGGAGGTAGAGACAAGAGGATCATGGGTGCGAGGTCAGCTTGGGTTACACATTTAAAAAAAAATAACAAAAAGAGAAAAGCAAGAGTTTTATTATTTACTGGAAGTGAAGGATAAAAGAATGGCAATATTTGAACAGCAACTTAAAACATGTACATACAAGCAACATTCCCTGGACTGAGCAGATTGTATTTATATATTTAGGAGTGTGTGTGTGTATGTGTGTAGCAACAACTAGAGAAAAATGCCATGAGGTTGGAAGATTGATTGCCTAGTGTTTAAGAGCACTTGTTGCTCTTGCAGAGGACCTGGGTTTAATTTCCAATACCCACATATCAATTTATGACCATCTGTAACTCTAGTCTGAGTTAATCCCATGACTTCTTCTGACCTCCTCGGGTACCAGTTACATATGTGCTGCGAAGACATGCATTCAGGCAAAACATTTATGCACATAAATAATAAAATTTCTAAACATATTGTTTTAAAAGAGAGGTTATAAATTTGAATAAGGGCTTCAAAAATTAAAATAGAAAAATGTGGTGAACTTCAAGAATGAGAGATGCAAGAAAGAGCTTCTGATGTTACCAAGGCGGTGTCATGGAGGAGGTTGACAGGTGTTGGAATAAAGCATTGCATCTCTAAGAAGGGAGTGATTCAGTAGGATGGATCCGATGAGAAGTAGAGGGAGGCAAAGGAAGCCTTGCAAAATGACCCAGCTCGGATTCTGCAGGCAAAGCAGATGCTGACAGATTTCAGTCCAGAAGGGGAAGGAGTTGGGTGGCTTGCTAAGAATGGTGGTGGATTCCTTCCTGTTAGTAATTTATAGCTAGTATAGAAGTCAAAAAGATACTGCCCCCCCACAAGTGAACCCTAAAGAATGGTAGATCAGCAACAGTTCCCCAAGTGTGCACACAGCTTCTGACCAACATTAAGAGCACCATCCATGTTATCTTACAGGTACTTATTTAAATGAGCGTCATAGCAGCCTGCCCATAAGCCCCATGCAAAAAAAGGGATGATTCTTTGTTATCTCCATGATGTGATGATGCTCACCTCCCTCTTTGTCATCTCAATAATGTGATGATGTTTGCCTTCCTCACTGTTATCTTGATGATATGATGATGCTTGCCTCCCTCAATGTGCCTTGATGGTGTCCTGCACATAGACTCCCCATGCTCAGTGAGGATGCCTCTTCCTGTACTGTTACTTATCAGCAAGGAAAACCCTTTCCTCAACTTACCACACAAATGCAGTGTTAACAGAATTCTGAAGGACAATTACAAGCATTTGAATTTTCTATACCAACTAACTGGAAGAGGTCAGGGAATTAATATATTTTTAACTCTTGTTTCTTTGTTTGGTTTTCTGACTTTTATCATTAGTTCTGTGACACTGAACTAATTAAGAAAGTAAATTTCTTTGCTGAGACAAGTTCTCACTGGGTACTCTGGACTAGTCCCAAACTCTGGGTGCTCCTGACCCTGTCATCCAGGTGCTAGGATTATAAGCACATCCTGACAGGTCTGGCTAAAGCTATATTTGTTTTTAAAACATGCTTCAATGTTTCTACTGGTTAAAGTTGGTTGTTATTCTAATTCTTGGGAATGGCATGCTTTAAATAAACCTCAGTCATTTTTTAAAAATTATATATTTCAAAGTGTCTTTATAACCAGTAAACTGTGCATTTCTGCTCTTGAGATCCATGAGCAAAGGAGAGTGATGTCATCCACTATGCTCCCTTTGCCCTGATGACCAAGAAGCTTATAGATACCTGACATACTCAAATGTATTTCTCAATTCATTTACTTTACTCCCTCCCTTTAAATCTCTGGCTTTATGTTGACCATTTTCATTATTACCCGAAAATTTTAATTGTCAGAAAACTTCCGTATGAAATCTCTAAACAAAGGCATGGAACGCTGAGAGTGTCTGTGATATGTGTCTCCCAGATGGTCTTCACCCTACCTTCTTCTCAGATGCTAAGTTCTTTCCAACAGCCATCTTTTGTATTCCACCAACACATATACATAGCTTCTCCACAACAGCAGAACCCTCAAAAGAATCTTATTAACTGAAAGTATTGGTTAACAAGGTAAACTTTCACAAGGATTTATGAAGGAAGTTTAACCCTGTCTCCGTTATTCTCCCAAGCCTTCTTGACTGTTTTGCTTTGAGTATATTTTAGCATTCTAAATCAGTAGCCAGCAAACTCTATAAGGTGCTAAATAGTAAAGATTGTAGATTGTAAAGACTATGATGCTCTTATTGTGTTGACTGAGGTTTTTGTCCAACCAGGTCCCTCAGCTGTCCAGTCCCAATGAAACACACAGAGGTCTACATTAATTATAAACTGATTGACGTAGTAACTCGGGCTTCTTATTAAGTCTTATAACTTATATTAGCCCATAACACTTGTCTGTATTAGCCATGTGGCTTGGTATCTTTTTTTGGCGAGGCAGTCACATCTTGCTTGCTCTGTGTCTGGCTTCCTCTTTGTCTAGGTGATGACTGCAGACTTAAACTTCCATCTTTCCAGAATTCTTGTTCCCTGCCTCTACATTCTGCCTGGTTTCCCCGCCTATACTTCCAGTCTGGCTACCAGCCAATCAGCATTTATTATAAATACAACTGGCAGAGTATAGACCATTGTCCCACAGCATTACTACAGCTACTTATCTCTACCATTGTACATAAACAATGTCCATGACTATTTCAATAAAACTTTATTGAATAAAATAGGTCACTGCCAGATTTAAATATGGGCCATATTTCATTGACCATGCTCCTAACCTGTCACTGTTTCACTCACAATGACTCTTAGAAAATTGTCAAGTCTATTGTCCAAGTTCTTGAAGTTACCCCCAAACGACTGAAGACTCTCAAGTCCTCCTCCAAAGTAGTTTAGTTCTGAGCTTTGTTGCTTTAAACATACCTTAGGTGAATTCATCCCCTATATACTACATATTTTTAAAGTCTTTATTACATAAAGATATTTCAAACAAACTATAGATAAAACAAACTATAGATAAAAAATCAACTCCATTTTGTTCTATATATAGCTCCATCTTCATGAGCAACAGTAGGTTTAGATCCCACAGCTGTAACTGAGGTTAGACAGATGGCTCACCAAGGTAGCGGAAAAACAGTTCTCATACCAGCACTTCTCAACTATATGACTCTGTAGACTAACTTTATTCTTCACTTTTCACAGCTACATAGTAGTGTAGAATACCACTATAGTATACCTGCCCAAAGCTGACCTTAGAGGCTCTTTCTTACTCATTATCCCCCTGTTTGTCAAATGTTCCCAGGATACTCTGAGGTGCTTTCCCAAACATGTATTCCCCGATGTCAACTCAAGCAATTGCTTCGGTAGCTCCAGAGCTTTTAAACTTTACTCTTTCCCTAATGATGCTGATGCCAATGGTGCTGAGCTAGAGAACACCCCTTAAGTGTCCCTAGGTATGATGGAGTTCCCAAACTGCATGCTACAAGGAAGCAATGAAAGGTGGGAAGCCACAGCTGTGTCCCTTCCTACTCTTTCAAAACAATGTTTACTCATCAAAGGATGAGAGATTAGCTTGTTTAGCACAGTGTCAGGTGCGGGAAGCAACTGGTACCTTAGCAGCTACTGATACACTAGCAGGACACCAATGGAGAGTTTCACTAGAGCATGCTAGAATGGGAGTAGAGCTTGGGGGATACATATGGAAGGCGGAACATAGGAAACAGTTGAAAAGCAAAAGAGACAGAAATGTCATCACACAATTCTTTTGTATACCCAATTTTCTAGAACGTTCTTGTTCCATAAACAACAAGTTAAGACAACTATTGATTGAAAGTTGACTCTATAGACCCAGCCCTAAATCATGCAGATAGGATAGAGAGAATGAGAAAGTACATAGTGGCTTGGAGTCTCTGTTATCTCACAAGGTAGGGAAAATTTATACACATTCACACACTTGTAAATAAGTAGAGTTAGGTAGGTAATTAAATAATTAGGTGACATGGCCTGGACTTGGGTATCTAGAGAGTATGATGGTGGACTGCTGAGCTATAGGCAAGTTTTACACGAGGAGATGAAGCCAGATGGCCAGAGTTCAGAGACTAGAAAGACAGAGCCAGAGAAGGTAAGAAAACATTCATTGAAACCTGCATGGGTCCAGCATAATGTCAGCAGACAACTGGAGAGCAAGAAGATGGGGGGAGAAACCTGTCTCTCTCCCTTCCCCTGTGAACCAAGTCACTCCATTTGAGAAAGGGATGTATGTGCTGTGAATGTTCATGTGAATGTTACAGGTACATGTGCAGTTGTGCACATGTATTGTGCAAGTACACCATGGAGGTTACAAGTCAGCTTCCAATGTTATTCCTTAGGAACCACTGCTCTTGCTTTTGGACACAGGGTCTCTCGGTATCCTGAAACTCACTGGTTAGGCTGGATGGACCAGTCAGCAAATTCCAGGGATCTATTTATCTTTGTCTCACCAGCTGTGCAATTATAAACCCATTCCACTGTGCCCAGCTTTTATACATGGGTTTTGGAGAACACACTTGGCTTTTCATGCTTGATCAATGGGTGAGTTCTCAACCCTTCAAGTCTCTTCATTTCAGTGTTTCCATTTCCTTCTTTGAGAAATGAGTAATTTGAGCTAATCAAAAGGCTCCATGGTTTGTTTATCTTGTAATGACTCTGGGTCTGATACAGCAAGCAATCAGCTAGCATCAGCCTTTCTGCCTGGCCCTCCTCTGCTCCTACCAGCAAGTTCTGCTTTTATTTTTTCATTTTACATTTCCTGTGCAGTTTTACTCCAAGAAGGATTTGAAAATCACTCAACAACGAACTCCATGGGATCCTTCCATTTGCATTTCGTGTGGCTTAAGTAGAAATTGAAAGGATCCTGTTAGCACAGGGAACCGACTCCTAGGTGATAGACCAAATTCTACAGGTGCAAAGCACAGGGTAGTTGAGAACAAAGGAGTAGGGAATAGGGAGCCATAGAAATTTCATGAGCAGAGGAGTGCACCAACAAAAGAAGTGAAATTTGGCCCACAATCTGAAAATCTCAACTGTTGAGAGGGTTCTAAGAACAAAGGGTGATTTTCCCCCTTGTCAGCCTTCCCTCCCAGGACATTGTACAGTATGCAAAACTGTAAGCAGAAGACAAACATTTTTTTCCACTGCCTCCTCAACCCCACAGGCCTTCAGGAAGACCTGAACTTTAAGCAAAGCCCTTTTATTTTTCAACACCCACAACTTCCATTCAGCAATCAGAAGTTTTCCATTTTGATCAAAGGGGCTAAACAGAGAGAGCCAAGGGAGCAGCCAGTTCTCAGCAGCCCTGGGCACATTGCCACCCACTCCTTGTCCGTACCTAGCAAAGGACGGGGCCTTCTCCCCAAGTCAACCAAGTGTACCCCCCCCCAAAAAATACTAGCTTACTTCATCCTACAAAACCATCAGGCAAACTAGTGTAGACATATATTTTTTCCAAACCTAAACTCAGCTGGGACTACGGGGGTTCAGCCTCCTTGACAGTCAAATGTCTCCAGTTGTAATGACTCTGGCTGCCAAGAAACCTGTTCACCAGTTCATCTCTCATTGCCTCTTCCACCGCTGTGGATTTTGATTTCATGAACCCACCAGAAGGGTCTCCAGATCATCTTCCAAGCCTAAGATGCCTTGAAAAATGCTCAAAGAGAGATTCCCAGAGAGCCAGAACGTTCCAACCCAAGGCTGGCTTTGGCCATGGCATTTCTTTGGGGCTCCTGGTATCCTCCATGGCTCACAGAGGTGACTACAATCAAAAGGGAGGGATGCTGTCAACACCCAGGGAAATAGAAAATGAGGTTCCTGAAGGCCACATCTGGAGGCAGCTATGAAACAGTGATAAGTACTTTAAGAGGTATTCTGAAGGAAAATGGTTCATATCCACAGATGGGCTCCAGTTCTATGTCCCAAGGACTCTATTTATTATATTAAATTCCAGACATGGCCCAGAGGGCAACTTGGGCTGTTTAACAGGAATTGTTCAACAGCAGCTGCCAAGCCAATTCCCATTCAGGAAGCACTCTTACATCATCTTGTTTGATCTTCTCAATGACTGTAAGGCAGAGGGGGTTAAAGCAAGGGCTATTGTGACTTATCCCAGGACCATAACTAAGCAGAGGAAAGGTTAGGATGGGCTACGAGGCTTTCAGCCAGTAGCAGAAGATTCCCGCAGGCTTTCGAGACAATGCTGGTTTGGACACCAAGTTCTTCCATTATATTAGCACTGCTAGGTTTCACGGACAAGTTTTTATGCTCGTCGGGCCTCTGTTTTCCATTCTGTAAAGAAGAAATGTTACCTGCCTCTGAGGCTGGTGAGGAGTGTGAAGCCAGCCACTGTACCAAATTCCCAAGACTGTACCTGAACCAGAATGCTGAATTCTAGTAACATCCATGCATGAATTCATCACAAATACCTAGAGCACTATTTTTACCCCAGTACACCCCACAAACACCTCACACATATGCACATACATTGCACACCGCTCAACCTCCCTGTCCTGACACCTCACTAATTTTTTTCCTCTTATATGAACTTGTGGCAAGCCAGCTCCATCAACAAATTTAACAGACCCCAAAATCACACTGCAAGAGTTTTAGGAGTTTTAGTTCAAAAGCTAATTGTTTCCAAACTCTTATTCTCTCACCGTTTATGAAACTATCCCCAAATGTCTTACAGCCACAAGCTTGTCACCAGGTACGTGAGTGTCTACACTGTGGGCTCTTCTTTCCCAAGAAAGGGTGTGTTTCCAGTTTCCAGCAGGCCGTGACTGTCAGGGAGCCCTAACAGTCACTGCAGGATTGTAGTCTCCCAGGGGCCCAGTAAAGAGACTAATCTGGAAGCGTTTAGGCCACCAGCGTGTAGAATGCAGTGTGCAGGATACCCACGGGAAGGCGTTCTGTGGCTGAGCCTAGAGGAAACAGAAGTGGTTGGTGCGCACAAATGCGGAACTGTCCTCTTCCTACCGCCCTCTGACATCAGCCATCATCTCTCGCTATAATTTCTCTGCACTCCAATTAATCCCGGGCAATGAAAAATGAACCTCTCCCCCACCCTTGCATCCACCCTTCGCTTCACGCCCCCAGAGAAGAGTTCCTCTGCCCGGCAACTGGTGAAGGCTTTTTTCCAAATCACATGATCCAGGATGCAGGGGGAAAATCCTTGTTGGAACAGAGCTGAGGGCAGAATCGAATCAGATGAGGAGAGATAAGCTGTGATGTGGGGCAGACTATATAAAGCATGGAGCCAGGGCTGCAGCAAGCAGGCAGCTGTGGGGCCCTGTCCCCTGCCCCAGCCATGCAGATGCCACCCGACTCGGTGGCCAGCGCCTGGAGAAGCACAAGGTCCTGGAGAACCACAAGCCACAGCTACTTCTACCTCAGCACCGTGGCGCTGGTGTGCCTTGTTGTGGCAATGGCGATCATACTGGTCCTGGTAGTCCAGAAGAAGGTGAGTAAACTTGTTTTTGCTTCTCTTTCCTTATTTATAATCTGTGCTTCTCTAGGAGAGAGAATAGAGAGATTGGGAGCAAAAAAAATAAAAATGCAAATAACAAAACTATGCATATATACAGACTTTGCAACAGAGAAAGGGGAGGAGAAACAGGAATGAGAGCCTCGCACTAAGCTGTAACTTTTTAGAGGAATGTAACTGGACTTGAGCTCAAAAATTTCCAGACATGTTTGAGCCAAAAAAGCAGAGTGGAACCCTGGCCTTGAGAAAGGACGCTGGAAGCCCAGCTGAGGCAGAGCCTTACAGAAGGCAGAGAGAAGTCACCTCTGTAAGATGCTCAGCCTGCTTCTAGGGTTATGTCCCCAATCTATGCTCTTAGGACTTCCCAGACCTCTCTACTGCCAAGAGTTTGTTGTTACTGTTGGTTTTGTTTGTTGTTTGTTTTTAGTTTTTTGTGTTTTAGCTAAGTTTCAGAAACTGTGGTATAGAAAAAACAAAGGAAGAGAAGCGAAGGCTCCCTCCAGAGCTCTGGGTACTTTAGTGTTAAAACCCACAAAAGAAATCAAAAGCTTCCGCACAAGTCACCAGCTTTGAAGAGCCTTGGGTGTTGAGAGAAACAGAGCGGAGGAACAGAAAATAGCGATGTTTTTCACCCGTACCCCCTGAGATGCTCACACAACATGCAGGACCACGCTGACTTGGGAGATTTACTTTGTTTAAAATGGGGGAGGGGAGTAAGACAAAAGAACTGAAGGCAAAAGCCAAACTGTAGAAAATTAGAAACTCAGCCTCTAGAAAATATTGGACCGTCAACATGCACAACTCACAAGCTTCGGTGAGAGCCAGTCATGGGGATTTGAGGACTGCATGAATGGTACCCACGTAGACAACTCCCTGGCCAAGTGTGAATGTGTGTGGTACTATTTGGTAATTCTCACTCATCATCATATTATAATCTTCTAGACTTTTTTCTGGCTTCTCTTTTTTGTCTTGGACGAAAGGCTCAGCAACTTTCTAGCTGTTGAGAGAGAACTCGGGCCTTGGTGTCATCAAGTACTGACATTTAAAGGAAGTGTTGAGGGTACTCTTCCAAGGGAGTGTAAGAATGGTGTTGTTGACATTTGATTTGGCTGTCAGGGCTAGTGGGGCTCATCCCCTGCTAGGAATGACTCTCTAGACAAACCTTTGGGCACTGGTTTGGCCACAGAAATGTGCTGTTGTAAAGCAGTGGTGCCTTGAGAAGTTCCTCAGCTGGAGGATGCAGGTGGAACTTCTGGGAGTGGTGGGAAACCAAGATGGGGAGGGTGATGATGGTGATGTGAGAACCAGAGGGAGCTCTGGTAGAGTCAGTATGTGTTCCAGTTTGCTGTGGAAATGGACAGGCTTTTCTCTGCCCTGCTGCTGCAATACAGAAAACAAAGCCCAGGCAGGGGACAGGGCTTGAAGTCAGCTGCCCTAAGCAAGAGGCATGGGGGACTGCTTAATTGCTTTTGATTGTTCCATGGGAAGGCTGTTCCCTCTGCTTGCACTGACGGTGGCATAAGAGTGGAAGGTCTTGGTTCCCATTTCTCTCTCTGAAGTTTATCCTCTAGGGCATCGATTTGACTTACCTCTGTGCCTGGGTATGGAAAGATGTACTTCACAGTCTGAGTCTATGTTCTGGTGTGCAGTGATTTCCCAAATGGCAGGTACTTCGTCACAGACTAGGGCTTTCCATCTTAACTCTTATGGCATAGAGAATCTAATGCTTTGTGTATATCATTTCTAGTATATTAACTGTGACTGGACCTGGGGAAATGTGAGGTCCCCAGGCCTGGGCTCTCAGGGAGACATCCAGTAGGAAGAAGGATGGGGACTTTGGAAACAGGTGGACTTGGCATCTGAAGGAGCTCAGCAGTGAATCTGTCAAAGAAACCAAGGAGAGGGTCCAAAGAGTTCAGACTCAGATCCTAGTATTAAACACGGGTGGGTAATGGCCACACACCATTCTCTGTGTGCCACGGGACTGGTTGGGGAGCTGTGAGAATAGAATCGCTTTGCTGACATACACAGGAGCTCCTGAGAGCACAGTGAAGGGGTCTTTACCCAGCAGACTCAAGAAGAAATCGGTGTCTGGTCAGAGTGAGAAATAGGAACACTTTTCAAGGAATGAATGAAGTGAGGGAGAGCCCTCCCCCAGGACAAAAGCAGAGTCTGAGAAAGGAGATGGAGAAGGGTCAGTTAACCATGTCATGCGTGAGACTTGGCTAGAGGACCAAGAAGTTCCAAGTGAAAGCTCCAAAGGAGAGAGAAAAGGAAAACAGAGGCATCAATCTTAGTGTTTATCTGCTCTGTACAGGTCACTGCTATAGACACCGAGTACACAGCTTTAGCAAAGTTTCTGTCCTTGCACTGCTTGTACAGTTTTCTCGTGATGTTTTCAAAGCCTCCTGCAATATCCGTACTTATTTACCTTTAACAAAGAATTTATTATGAAATACATTCACATTGCTTGGGGAAACTCACTAACAGTTAAGGGGAAAGAAATTAAATGTTTCTCACACCTTGTCCTCCTAACAACAACCTGTACTTGCAGAGACGGCTACCGTGGACAAATTCCTGTGCAGTCTTACATAAATATGAGAATCTACAAATACCTAACATACACATGTCAGTCTATTCACCTGGGGGTATCTTAGAGAAACCTCCATGTCTATGTGCAGAGCGTGCTTTGTGCTACTGTAGAACCACATCTCATTCTGTTGTGCCGATGCTTCGTGATTTAGCTGTGCCTTGGAGGGGGCTGTTCCATTTCCCGCTAGGACTTTTTGCCCTCTGTGCATTTTTTCCCAAACCATTACTTATAAATAAAGGCCTAGGCATGGGAATAGAATATATATTTTGTTACCTAAATAAATGTTGTCTAACAGCCTCCACATAGGTAGTACTACCTTGAGGAAAGGGAAGTCTATTGTAAAAGACACATCTCTTTACATCATTATAGAAAGAAAGAAAGAAAGAAAGAAAGAAAGAAAGAAAGAAAGAAAGAAAGAAAGAAAGAAAGACTGAGTAATTCGAGTGTATGGATACTTTCCCCATAACCTTGGAAAGACTCCAGACTCAAGATGAACTGTCAACTCACAGAGTAGAGCAAAAGAAAAACTACAGTAGAGCATCTCTTATCCCCCCGGGAAAGAGGAATCCATGATGGCTCTGGCTTCCCTGTCACTTTACAGACAGGTGTTTACATGTGAATAAAAGCTCTGGACCCTTGTCCTTATTCACTTCTTTGCTTCCTAAACCAGGAGGCTGGGCTTCTCTAGACCAAGGCAAACACACACACACCGTCCAGAGTGGTACAGCAAGGTCTCAGGTTGTCTGCTTTCCACATATTGTACACCATCTCTAGAAAGAGAAAGCAAGTAAGCCTACCTTTCTCTTTGGAGAGAGAATGGGTGAGTCTGGGTCGAGAGTGAAGTCGGTCACTGCCATGGGTGTGGTGATAGTTGGGAGAGCTGGGACAGGTCTGGGCTGTTTAGCAGTTTGTTGTTCGATAGTAGATAATGGAAGTGAGATGAAGTGCCCTGGGACACTTTTTAAGTGACTCCCTGAATTTGGATTCATTCTATTTAAGAATTTGTTTAACTAATTGAGCTGAGAATTTTCTAAGGACCAAGCCCCACTCAGGGTTTTGAGGGGAAGACTCACATGGACTCTTCAGTTTGAGAAAATGAAGCCCATGAACTTGCGCTTCAGGCGGAATTTTCCGGAAGAAAAGAAGAGTAGTGACCTCCGCTTAGGATAGGGTGGGTTTTGTGCAGTAACTAGAATGTAAGCTAAACCTGAGGAAATTTAGAAATGGTCTTTGGAAAATGTTCAAAACGGGTACGATAAAGCCCATTTAAGCTTCCACCTAAACCAATCAAGTACCCATCACATTCATGCTGCCCCTCTAAGCATCAGAAAGCAAGCTGTAGGCAGTGCGATTCACTCGCCTGTATTCTGCTGTCCGTCTTTATTCACCACGACACTGTTCCTAGAGCGGAGAAAGTTCACGCTAACTCGGCAATTTTACCTAATGGCGTACAATCAAATACAGTCCATATTTCATCCCCATGTCTTCTGTGGCTGTTTTGTTTTATTGTTATTTGGAGAGTCTAGAATTCAACCTAGGCTCACACACTGCCTTATGTATGATAACTACTTATGTTTAAATCTGAAACATTATGATTTAATGGGTAGCCCTACTGGGTCGGGCATCACATACCTGTGGTCCTACCTATTCTCAAAACTAACGCAAGAAGGTCACAAAGTTCAAATCTTCTTAGGCAATTTAATGAGACTCTGTATCAAAATAAAAATGTTTAAAGGCCTAGGGATATAATTCAGTGCTAGGGTCCTTGCCTAGTATAGGCAACAAGGCTTGAGTTCAATCTCCAATACCACAAGAAAAATAAAAAACAAGCAAATCAATAAATAAATTATCCTGAGAGCTTCTTAGAAATACAGACTTGGTTTGAGAAATGGCCCATTGGTTAAATCCCTTGCCACCAAGCACAAGGACCTAAATTTGCATGTCCAACATTTCGGTACACAATCGTAAACCCAATGTTCCTAGAACAAGATAGGAGCTAGAGACAGCAGAATCACAGTAGCTTCTCAGCCAGTTAGTAGGTAGTAAACGCAGTAGTGACCAACAAAGAGACTAATACGGCACAAGCTAAGAACTGATACTCAAGGCTGCCCTTTAACCACCTCAAGTACATCACTGCATATACACACTCACACTCAGACTCATGAATATTAACAGATGCACACCCACAATAATGCACACGCAGAAAGGGATTAAGATTCCCTAGCCCCATACCAGAGCTACTGAGTCAAACCTTCATTTTAAGAATCTTCCCTTCCATCGCCTGATGAAGGTTAATATTCAGGAGGATGCCTATATGTTTATCTTTGGATTCACCTTCTTATTTAGCTTCCCTAGGATTGCGAATTATAAGATCAATGTCCTTTATTTATGGCTAGAAACCAAATATGAGTGAGTACATCCCATGTTCCTCTTTTTGGGTCTGGCTTACCCTCACTCAGAATAGTGTTTTCTATTTCCATCCATTTGTACGCAAACTTCAAGAAGTCCTTGTTTTTTTACTGCTGAGTAATACTGCTGAGTATATATATCCCATACTTTCTTCATCCATTCTTCCATTGAAGGGCATCTAGGTTGTTTCCAGGTTCTGACTATTACAAACAATGCTGCTATGAACATAGACCTGAATGGAGGTAGGCGGTCCTTGGACTTCCCACAGGTCAGGGAACCCTGATTGCTCTTCAAGCTGATGAGGGAGAAGGACTTGATCGGGGGAGGGGGAGGGAAATGGGAGGCGGTGGCGGGGAGGAGGCAGAAATCCTAAATAGATAAATAAAATAGAAAAAAAAGAAAACCAGAACTGAAAAAAAATTAAAAAAAAATAAAGGCATATGCCACCACAAAAAAAAAAAAAAAGAATCTTCCCAGAACATCTTTAAAAACAAGAAAATTTGGCAAGCTCTGAGCTAACCATCATCACACCTACCCTCAAGTGTTGGTTTTGTGGCATTGACTATTCTGCAAGAGATAGGCCAATTATGTAGTAGAACAACATACGTTCTGGGTCTGCCTGAGGCTTACCCATGCTTGGTTTTGTTATAGCATAGCTAGGGGCATATGTCTGGTTATATATGGCTATATGTTTAGTCCCATCATTAAGGGACAGCTAGCCACATCTGATTTGTGAAGAACTCTTTCTTGGGAATTACATTTCTTGTGAGTGTAATCTATGAGGTGGCGTTCTGAAGACATGTCTTCCACTCAGCAGGCTGGCATTTTCTGATGATTCCTCCCTGAATCCTTTACCATCCTAAGGACTGATGACGGAAGATTATTAGATGCTGTCATTCCTTCCGCTCACTCGCTATGTTATATAACGATGAGCTCTCCGTTAGCAGGATGAAAGCAGGTGGAGGTGGGACCCAGCTAGTCTGGCAAGGAGTGGAGGCATGCATGCCTCAGAGAAAGACAAACTGGATTGTATGAGTTACTGCAGTATGAACAATGGCCCTACTGCAGAGTAGACAAAGACAAAGCAGGAAGAGGAACTAGATAACAAAATACATTGATAGATGAAGTCAAGGGCACAAAGTACCAATTCTATCTTCAAAGCAGGAAGATTTCCTAATCTTAATCCAAGTTCAACTCCTTGGAGCCACCTTTCAAGATCATAAGTATCATACTTGGCTATTGTGTCGTGTCTTAAAGTCAGTAACGCTTACAGAGTGGGCCATGGCTCAGACATGCTGACATAGCCAGGAGACTGACTAGACCTATGTAGTACCTCAGAGCTTACCCCAGATGCTCACAGGGTGGGCCATGGCTCAGACATGCTGATGTAGCCAGGAGACTAACTAGACCTAGTAACACCTCAGAGCTTACACACTGCATCAGAATCCCTAGTTTCATGAATGTCTCACAGGATGCTAAGTCTTGGCAAGTAGGAGAAATGCTGATTAAGTCACTGTGGTAGCAATTTCAGACCTGCCAAACCACAAGTTCCCAAGACAAACACTTTCCTTGGCAGTCTTCGATGACTGTCATTCAGTCTCCCCTTGGGTTTTGGGAAAACATGCTGCTTTTTTGTCTGCCTGAATCTAGAGAGGCAAAGCTGCACGTCATTGGCCTTCACAGCCAGTATGACCACGTTTCTCATCTCTGTGATCTTTTGTGATCCTTAAGTCACTCCGCTATGTCTTAGACAACTTGGAATTCTGGGAATCTAGTTAAAGGCCATACAACAAGGTCCAGAGAGGATTTGGCTCCCAGAGCAACCTATGTATAGTAGAGATGTTCATGTGCTGTGAGCCAGAGACCCACCTTAGACGACAACAAAGCCGAAAGGCAGAGGGTCTGGAATTCACTCTAGAACATCCACACGTTGGTAGCCTTTGGTAACTTTCAGTAACAAAGGATTTGGTTTGAGAAGCAAATTTGGGAAGCCAGGAACTTGTACACATTTGTTCCGTGAGCTTCCAGGAATTATGACAAATTAAACACATTCTAAGGCTAAAGCAGTCCCTCTCAAACAGCCACTGTTTTCAAACAATTGCTAATAATTTACATCTTGGTGTGACTCCAACAGCTAGAGCAGAAATCACTGGCCCTCTAATCACAGTAATGAAAGGAGAGAAGAAAGCAGTGCTAAGCTAACGATTAAGGTGGGGTCATTTTACCTGGGGACAAACTAAACACAACCATTCTTTCCTTACACAGAAAGAACTCTAGGACTGTTGGAATGCCCATCAGATGCCCACAGAGGCTAAACACTGAACATAGTGGACAATGAGGACTACTGAGAACTCAAGAACAATGGCAATGGGTTTTTGATCCTACTGCACGTACTGGCTTTGGGGGAGCATAGGCAGTTTGGAAGCTCACCTTACTAGACCTGGATGGACAGGGGTGGTCCTTGGACTTCCCACATGTCAGGGAACCCTGATTGCTCTTCAAGCTGATGAGGGAGGGGACTTGATCGGGGGAGGGGGAGGGAAATGGGAGGCGGTGGCGGGGAGGAGGCAGAAATCCTTAATAAATAAATAAATTTAAATATATATATGTGTGTGTGTGTGTGTGTGTGTGTGTGTGTGTGTGTGTGTAAAAAAAAGACATTACTCAAGTTCAAATGGAAAAAAAAAGAAAAGAGGAAATATCTTTAAGGAAATGTATAAGGGGCTGGTAACCATGGTGACTGTTTTTCCTGAGTTACTCTATGGGGCTGAGATGACAGCCAGGGGGTATTCATTTGTTTGCATCTAGGTCAAGTCTGTGCCCTACCTTACCCGAAGCCAAGTCACTAAGCAGGATAGCTCTCGTTTCCCTCAGTCAAGGTCTTGAATTCCTGGGCAAGGGTTATTAAAACAGTTTCCAGACTGCACTCAGCATAGTGCCTGGGGTCTAAACAATCTCTGACAAAATCTAACAATAATTGTCATGTCTGATGAAGTGAGCAGTCATCATACCTTCAGGCTTTGCTTCTCCATCCTCCAATACAAGAGCTGCTTGCAAAACAGGGAGAAAAGAACAATGAACTGTTCTGTCCTCAGCCAGAAGGAAACTCGCTGGAGAAGTTCAGCCCAGCATTGGCCCTTGACTAGAGTATCTTGGCATCCTTCCTTACAAAATTAGCTTGAGGTTCTGAAAGATGTCTGGGCCTGTCTCCCACGTTAACTCTGGAATCACATCGACTATAGGTAGCTAGAGGAAGCTGTAAAGACCTCGTGTTCTTCACCATAGGAACAGTCATACTTCTGTCCTGAATTCCCTGGACCCTGGATAAAAGATTAATCTACAGAAACCCTTGCCAATGTTTTTGGCATTTTCCTGCCTACAGAGAAAGAAGGAACTCTCAGTTAACAGGCAAAAGCAAGGCCTTCCTTTCCGTGACTGTACCGCCATCACATACAATTGATCCTCCTCCCAGATACACTGCTTATACCCTTGATGTTCAAAGCTGATGCTGTTCTGGAGACCAGGAGTGTCCGCATCACCTGGGAACCTGTGAGAAATCATGGCAAGCCAAGCTCTAACCAAACTTGCTGAATAAGAATTTACAGACCAATCCACATATAGTCATCCTCCTGGAGACTAACTTTCATCGGGCGATGAAAGCAGACAGAGACAGAGACCCAAATTGGAACACCAGACTGAAATCCCAAGGTCTAAATCAGGAGCAGAAGGAAAGAGAGCACGAGCAAGGAACTCAGGACCTCAAGGGGTGCACCCACACACTGAGACAATGGGGATGTTCTATCGGGAACTCACCAAGGCCAGCTGGACTGGGTCTGGGATAAAACCGGACTCGCTGAACATAGCGGACAATGAGAACTACTGAGAACTCAAAAACAATGGCAATGGGTTTTTGATCCTACTGCACATACTGACTTTGTAGGAGCCTAGGCAGTTTGGATGCTCACCTTACTAGACCTGGAAGGAGGTGGGAGGTCCTTGGACTTTCCACAAGGCAGGGAACCGGACTGCTCTTTGGGCTGATGAGAGAGGGGGACTTGATTGGGGGAGGGGGAGGGATATGGAAGGCGGTGGAGGGGAGGAGACAGAAATCTTTAATAAATAAATAAATTAAAAAAAAACGAAATTCTGTTTTTAAGCACTCTGGTCCTTTCATAGCTCTGCCACAACTCACAGTTATGATTCCATATTTTCCAGTAGGTCTTCAATGGCTGTGTTTATAAACTAGGTCCACAGCGTGTCTATATGACACAGTGCACACCGCAGGTCACCCAAAGCTGAGTGAATGATTCGCTAGCATCTCTGCCCCTGGGGTGGCTCTGCTGGTGTCTTTTCTCCTACCAGTCACTCTAGGTACCTAGTTGGATACAGGGCACACGGTGCATTCAGTCACGTCAGGCTTCATCTAAATGGAGACTCCTCTCTTCGTGTGTTTGAACTTCATGTCAATCGAAAGTCATGCTTAGTATTGAGTCAGCTGCTTGATAAGTTTTAAAATGCTGCCTGTCGTCTGACAGAGACAACATAAAGGGGAATTTTGTGATGTCAGCTTTTCCTAAGAAGCATATGGGTGATCGTGCAATCACAGACATAAAACAGTATTATCCTTGTTCAGAACTCTCAGGGGAAAAAAACACAATCAGAAAACAAGAAGGGGGAAGGGATCTTCAAAGTCAATTTCCCATCCCTTCCCCTGAAAAACTGAGGCCCAAATTTATAGACTGTCTCCAGATCAGTGTGACACTAGGACTTGTATTCTCAAGGCCTCCCAGGCTGAGCGCCGCCTTTTGGACTAGAGAAAAGACCTACTTCTCAGATAACAGTGTCCACAGAAGGAGAATGATGGGGTTCCTGGGGACATAAATTAAAATGGTACCCCCAAATGGTCATCAGCCCTTACCTGGCAAGTCCCATGGAGTCAGAAGCCATCTTCCAGCTTGGTAGAGATGAGGATGCTATTTTTCCCATGTGAATACTCATCCTTTCTATTCTGCATTGTTGTCTCAGAGAAGTGCACTAGAGGTGACTATGACCTAGATGTCCAAAGGCAAATGTGACATTCCATTCCTTTATGGAAGATCTCTTTCATGCCCTCCTAGACTAACATTAGGTAAAGTGAGGGACGTTGGAAAGCTAGTCTCTGAGGAATCTGTTTTAAACTAGTGCCCCTCCATCTCTGTGGACCACCTTCTCAGAACACTGCAGCTAAAGAGTTTTCTCTTTAAGCCTCTCTGACCACCAGCACGGTTTCCTCTCTAGCAGACAATGTTCCCATCAACCTCTTACCCATTTTATATCAAATCTATGTAGACATTTATGATTATTATAGAAAGAATCATATGCAATACAATGTGAATGAATATACTTCTGTTCGTGCTACATATTTATAAATTGTTGTTCATTATAGTTGGACATAAACTTGCAGTAAATCCATGAGGTCAGAGAACCAGTTTATTACCATATCATCACAATCATTGGAATATAAACACTAATTAATACAGAATTTCCAAAAAACCTTCTAAGTAGAAAGATATTTTCCATGTATATTCACAACACTTAGAGATGAACCAAATATGGAAAGAAAAAAGTGCATATATTTATTGACTTTATTTGATCTCATGTTGACTTAAGGGGAAAACTAGTCACATGTGAGGAGAGGAAGAAAGCTCTCTACCGGGAGGTGGAAGCTTCACTTGTGGGCCTGCGTTCCGTGAACTTGCTGTGTACCCCTGGTCGAGCCATCTTGTCCTGTTTCTTGTTTGTGAGATGTGGGTGTTGACTCCGCTCCTCTCTTCCCTTCCAGGACTCTACCCCCAGAACAACTGAGAAGGTTCCCCTGAAAGGAGGTAAGAGCTCAGATTTAGGATGAATCATTCAGATGCCATCACAAGATGCAGTGCCTGCTTATCTACAAGAAATGCCATCACTGTCCGCAATAGGAGTGGGGCGGATGGAGGTGGGGCTGGGTGAGCTGATGCTTCTGACTTATCTGGGTAATTCCCGATCACTGTGCCTAGCCACAGAACCTCCCACCTGCCTAACAAAACTCACCATTGGTGCAGCCAGGCTGTGGACTCTGGCAGGGACACAAGGCAACCTTGTATTTAGAGCTAGAAACATGTTGAAATTTTTTTATTGAAAAATTGAAAAACAATTTAATATAACTGTATGTCCCACAAGGAAGTCTATTACACTTCCCTTAAACAGAAATTACTGTGCTTATCTCTCTGGTTCTAGAGGAGCCAATTGCTTGGCATCACAAGCAGCATATAGATAGCCATGGTCAAATAACTGGCAATAGCCAAAATGCCTAACGACGTTGAAGACCTATGAAAACAGACTCATTCCCTCTACATTACCAGCCACAGAAGCTACTGATTAGCATATTGTCCCTACTAGTCCCTAAGGGCATACATGCAGAGTTCAGATAATACTGAATATTAAACTCAAGATCACCTATCTAATGTCATATCTCAGAGAAAGACAAATCAGACTTAGAGAGAGAGAAAGCGTCTTGCTCAATATTATAAGGGCTACACAAAAACGTCTATGTCTCCCAGTTTCTCTACATTCAAAACGTCAGTCCCCACCTAAATTCCACCCACAACATTCAAGGCCTGGGTAGCGAGGACAGATAATTACCCACAGAACTAAGAGAGGAAAGGGAAGCAGACAGGATAGGTATGAAGTCCCTCCCAGACACCAGGTAGAGATCCTGGGCATCCTTGAGACCAGAGGACATAGAGAAACAGATGCAGGTCTTACACCAAGAGCACTGCAGTTATTGTTTCTTTCCTTCGGGGCATCCAACTGGAGACTTAGAAAGTGTGGGCAAGGAGCCCTGGATGGACAAGCATTCTGAATATTTTCAGACAAATAAATAACCTTAGCTTGATGAACAATATCTCAATTTTGGCCAAAGTCACTTAGTCCCTAGAATGTGATATCATTTCCCATGCCTGAGGTAAAGTGCAGAGACCACAGACATTGTCTCCAGAGATCCAGATTGTAAATATTACAGGCTCTGCACATCTTCTCATCTTGACTGAAATCAGCCCTGCAGTTTGCCGTGATTAGGAGAGACAAACAATTGTGCAGGCCTGACTGCATTCCCTCTAGAACTCATTTACAGAATGAGCAGTGGTTGGATTTGACCCAGGGACCAGAATAGCTGTGTGTGTGTGTGTGTGTGTGTGTGTGTGTGTGTGTGTGTGTGTACATATATTATATATATATATTTGTGGTACAGGCTGATGATACCCTCCCTTTTCCCTACTTCCTTTGGGTAGGTCAAAGTCAGCCCCAAGAGCTAAGAGTACAGGCATGGGGTTATGCCAGAGACCACAGTGTGACAACTGTGAGAACCCAAGGCTCCCTCTGAGGAGCGAGCGCCCTGCTTCACTCTGCCCCTGACACCCACTTCTAATGCACATCTTGCCTTAGCTCTGCAAACTGCAGCCATAGTAGCAAGGGGAGGGAGAAAGAATAACATCCGAGGGCAAAATCTGGCTCCCCCCACCAGCAGGGTAGGTCTCTTTAGGAACATCTTTTCTCCTCTCCAAACATCACTACTAAATATTCTAAAGTATTTGACATTGGGGCTGGGAAGAATGCTCGCTGCACAGACTTGTAGGTAAGTAAAGTGCCTACTGTAGCATGTAAAAGCTCCATCAGATCCCGTCGTCCACAGAAAAACCAGGAGCACCTGTGTATACTTACAACCAGCACTGAGAAGGTAGAGACAGGAAGATCTTTGGGGCTCACTAACCAGCCAGTCTAGCCAAATCAGAAGGCTTCAGGTTCAATGATAGACCTTGTCTTAAAAAATAAGACAGCAAGCAATTGAGAAAGATATCCAGTGTTGACCTCTGACCTCTACACACATATACATACAGGAATACACACACACACACACACACACACACACACACACACAGTAGCAGAGTTCTTTGACACTTCCTGCAACTAGAACCCTCTTGTCCTGTATACAAAGACAGAAGGAAACAGCCTGACACTTGTCTGAAGAAAATCTGAAGCCACAGCCTCTTTCACTACCAAGCTGGGCTTCAGCATAAACAGGAAGCAAACTGCCTTCTTTGTAAAGGAAAGAGGAGGAGAAGAAAAGGGGGACACTGTTAGGAGACATCCCAAGCAGGGAAGACCTATGTTCCATCGTTTCTGGAAAGAAATCCTTGGGGTGTCATGAGCTTTGTCCCAAGGACAGAAGCTACGAGGGTGGGGAGCCCTCAGTCATGACAGCTGTTGTAAATCTCCCAGCTTTAGGAAACTAGCAGTGACCGGAGCCTGGGATGCAGGCTCTGCAGACATACTGAAATACCCTGGCACAGGATATCCTTAGCAACAGGGAAACCACAGAAAACCACACCCATGTTGGTAATGAGTCCTACCACAAACTTGCCATTCCTGGCCAGGATAGGCCCCAGGCAACTGCCAACCCAAACTCACCCCACTTGAGACTTGTGGGGCATTCTGAGGGCTCAGATGGATACATGGCCAAACAGAAGCCCTGGGAGGCAAACCGTTCCCATATTCTTCTCACGGGGTTTAGTTCCTGCTGCAGGGAGCCTACCATAAACATGAAGTGTAGCAAAGTTATATCTTCATTTTCCTCTGCGTTGAACCTCAGAGCATCCGTCTGGTATGCTTTGCTCTCCCACGTTCCATGAAATGACCCTACCTTCTCCACATACTAAGGCTCCTGCATCGCTGCCCCACTTCATAGTCAAATGTTCTGCCTCCATAGAATTTAGAATCTTTTATGTTCCTTGTGAGCTGGGCTTATTAGTCTGAATCTCAGATCGCAGCCCCATTTACCTGGATTTCCCAGGAGTTCCAGCAGAGCCTTGCTTCTTTGTATGGCAATGTCTGCAGAAAGATTTGAGACATGCAAAAAAACTAACATGGCGGCAAGGGACAGCACAATGTCTCCCGGCGGGTGACACTGTGGAAACCTCTGAGACTCTGCCCTGTAGGGCAGAAGCTATTCCAGCCACTAGGAACTTCTCAAAAGATAGCATACTCTGTCATTAAGTTCTGGAACACAGGGGGCCACTGCGGCTTCTGGGTAGATTTGAGGTCGTGTGACCTGGGTTGATTCCATCCCTGTCGGTAGAAAAAGATATCTTTTCCCTGCAAAGGCTGTGTGGTTCATGGGACTCAGAGGTGCTGAAAGCCTGAAGGAAACTCAGACATTAAATGCAGGTTCTGGGGATTCCTTCTGCTCACTATCCAGTCTGGCTTAAATTCTGCCTCCAGCTGAAAATGGACCCCAATGACAAAGAACTAGACCAGAACATGGCATTCTTACAGTCCTGGCTTGGAACGTGAAGCAACTCTGTTTCCTCCTAGAGTCTTGTGTTTCCCACTTCTGAGGTTTTATCTCATGGCTAAACCATACCGCGGAAGCATGGGACAGGTGGATTTTGCTTCCAATATAAAATCTGCGAATTGAATAGCTATCCTAGGATTGTTTGACCATTTCATTATGTTGGCTTTTTTTACGTTTTGGCAAACTGCCTCCCCAGCCTCTGCGACTCAAAGGGAAAACGGGCGTCCAAAGGGACTGCATGGGGAGGGCCCTGTGAGAAAGCCATCCCGAGGTGAGGAACCTGAGCACCCAAGCTGACCAGGCTCTCCCCAGGACACCACTGACCCGGGCAGTCTATGGCAAAGTACCATACGGAAACAATAAGGACAAAGATGACAGAGTGCCAGCCTTCCTTTCCCTCACAATCCCTTCCTCTCAAGAAAGTAAGAGCAGGGGCCCAGCTCCACTCTGAGGGATGGAGCTGTATTCAGAAGGCCCGAGTCTCCAGTTTGTTACTTTGTTCCCCTTTGCTGGACACTTTCCCTCAGCTTGTCGGGTAGGTGGGGGCAGGGGTAAGTTGCCTTTCAGCCAGTTTCTGCACTGGCCACAAGGAGACTGTCTGTCCTCCATGCAGTCCGAACACTCTCCCTAAAACCCACTCCGACAGCCACTTCCTCTTACTCAAGGCAGAGCTAACAGGAATCCGTTAAAAGTACCCAGGGAGTGAGCCCTTCAGACTGAAGTGCAATGGAGTTCTGGAGAGTCTCAAGTCTAGAAGGTCCTAAAGTCACACTCCCTAATCCTCACACCCAAAAAGAATGAGGGGGGAGGGGAATACAGGCAGGGCAGGGGAGAGGAGAGAACAGGAAGAAGGTGGAAAAGCTGAAATTTGATGCTAAAATTGGCAGATGCAATTTGCAAATCTCTAACCCAGCGGCTATGTCTCCTTGTCCTATTATCCTAAAGAGAACAAAGGAGGGGGAAGGAGGAGGAAGAAGGGCAGATAGTCCTAGACTTCAAACTGGTTGCTTTTTATACTCAGTTCAAGCCCCAGATACAACATCTGTGATCCTGAATCCCTGCCAGCAGGTAGCCCAGGCCCCAGGCCAGAGAAGACGAACCAACTGCTTGGTATTGTTTGTGTGGTATATCAGTGTGAGCTAGATAGCAGGGCCAGTGGTGTACGCATGGCATTCAATCCTCTGGCCAGCTGCTGAGGTGTATATTATTTTCACCTTGGAGAAGAAAGAACAGTTCAAAGAGGCCCACATGCTTGTGCTAAGCCATACAGATAGCATGTACCCAGGATGGGATTCAGACCCATGTCTGAGCCAAAGTCTAACTTTCTCAGAGTGTTTCTGTGCTTCCTCATTGCAAATAAGCTGAGCACTGTACGGGCTCTTTAGAATGTTAGAAGAACTTGAGGGTGATCCTTAAACAACAGGCCCCAACAATGCCAGTTCAACCTGCCTTCACTGTATACGAGCTCCAGATAAGTACTCCCCGAGTCGATTATATTTACCGTACATGCCACAACAGTTTGGGATTTAAAAGGCTTCCAGGTCCCAAAAACCTTCACAGGATTTATGCGAATTCCAACTTGATTTCAACCTTTTTTTTAACCATTGTTTTCTCTGTGTTCAACAATAAGCGTTCTATTTATCTGGGGTTTCCAGAGCCATCAGCCATGTGCCCTTTACAAATGGCTTCTTACTTGCTCTTTATGTCTGTATCATAAATGCTCTTGGCCTGGTGGCAATAAGGAAATGGTTAGGTTTAAGGCCTGTGAAATGACTTACCCCCTTTACCCCTACCCCAACTTGACCCCACCAGTTTAAGGGTTTGCTTTGGTCCCAAATGCTCCTGGAGTGGAGATTCCTCTAGATGTCGCTGTTGGGACTTTCCTGAGTGCTCTCCAAGGGAGCTGAAACTAAAATACAGGACTCTCTGTTTCTTCAAAGATTAAAATATTTCCAAGAAGTCCTTATACTTCCCTAAAAGTATCAGAAAGCCTCGAACAGTTGTTTACAGAATCTAGAAAGTCTAATCTGACAGGCAATTGCATGGGTTTCATTTTAATGGTGTCTCGTTAGCCAGTCCTCTCTACCGTGCAGTGCCACAGAGCTGCGCTGAGGTAACAAGAGACAGGAAGAGAGGGACCTCACATTTGCAGTATCTCTGAAAGCCATGTGCTGGGCCGGCTGCCATTTGTAATCTTGATGTGTGTCACATCAGCCCCAGATCTGTGTTGTTGCTGTCCTAACTTTGCTGGTACTGAAGCTGAAATCCGGGAAAGGGAAAAACGGAACCAGAGCTTTCAGTGGAATCACATGTGCTCTGAGAAGTGCTGTCTGCCTGGTCCCAACAGGAGAGACTCTGCAGAGCATAAGCTGACTGTCATTTAGATCACATATCATCTGACTAGAAAGCCCAGTTACCCTGACCTTTGACTTGGCCCGGTTCTGAACACAGACTTGAAGTTCTCTTCTGCCATTCTCCCACACTGCAGGATAGGGAAGGCTCCAGGGCTGCTTTCCCAGCCCCTCCCTCCAGCTGTGTCTGAGACTTCAGCTGCACTGTGTGGAGTGGCTGCAGACTCGTTTCTTCCTCTAACATCCCTGTTCCACATGCCCAGCACTAGGAGTGAGGACAGCAAGTGTTCTGAGCCCAGCGCTGGTGATCTTTCACCTGCTGTGAGGTCCCCAAACTCCGCATCTCTGGGCTCAATCTTCTCACTCATAAAATCCATCATCTCCCCTCCCTTGACCCTTTGGGCACAGCATTATAAATTCTCCAGGACAGGGTCTAGTTTTAAGTTTGCCACAATCCTTACCATCCAGTGCACAGTCCATTCCACTACCTTCAGCAATCTCCATCCCTACCCCCTTCTCTCCCCTCCTCTCTGGGGAAGGAGACACTGGGGTATCGTTGACATACCTTTCTCTCCAGTTTTCCAAAGCAAAAGATTAGTCCATCATCCCTCTAGAAGTCAGAACTTGTCAACAAAAAACACAAAGCACCAACTCCATCAATCTGAACGCTTTGATTCCCAAGACATTTATGGAGTCCCCAGTGGTCTAAAGACAGATTGGCCAGCCAAAGAATCTGCAGTTTTAGACTCCCATCCTGTCTCTGTCATAACTCACTCTGTGACCTAGGACTAGCGTGCAATGGGGGCAACACTGGGAGCATGGAAGGGATGTGCTTGCCAACTTTGGACAGGGCCTCTTGAAGGCAGCTTCTCTTTCAAAAACCATACTAAATTCTTACAGAAGAAGAATGTTCATAACTTAGATTGCCACCGAGGTGAATTTTTTTCTCTTCTGTCCCCTGGGGCTCTGAAAATCTGAACATGTGCAGACATGGTCTCCTACTTGGGGTTAGAGCAGCAGGCACAAACATTAGAGTCAGAACTGACGTTCTGGCCCCAGTTCCCAGCCCCCCGCCACCCCACATCGGTACCAGCACTGCAGAGATACAGCAGGTCTGTCTGTTAGAATCATCTAGAAAGGCATTTCCAGATCTCAGTCTACAGTGCTCTCCATCTAGATAGGAACATACAATCAGAAAGAGAAACTCCCAGAATCCCAACACCCAACCCATCAATTTAGCCTCCATGTCCAGATAGTTCTCATATTCTATTTCTCAAACTAAGCCCCTCTAGACTCATATTCACTGGGAAAGCAGAGAACAGAGATTCACAGTCTTGACAGCCAATCCTCAAAGCTCTAGGGCCCCTGTGGGGTTCCTGCTGCATGGAGTCCCCTCTAGAAGTCTTCATATCCACTGTACAATGTCTTATCATTGAGTCACAGGCTGATGAGACTTGAGCTACATGGCTGGTACCCCACATAACACTGTGTAGGTCATAACAAGAGTCCTGTGACTTTCAAAGCATCCTACCCAGTCCTTGATCAGCCCTGGATGGCCAAATATTCAAGCTTGCATCTCTCTGACTTGGGTTATAACTTAGGGTGTACTTGGTGTAGGTCTGTCCACCACTATGTGTGAGACAGCGCGTCAGAGGGGTGTTAGTCACTGGCTGAGGGCTTTTTAATCCTTCAGAAACCACTGAGATCTTTGGCGTTTGGGCCTCACCAAGCATCTGTTTCTCTACTTCTCTGACAATATGTCCAGGTGTGAAAGACAGACAGTTGCCTCTGAGGTCTTCCTAAGCTCAACAGTGTGACTCCCTTGATAACCAGCTCCAGCAACACCATTCTTAGAGGGAGAAGGCCACGTTTCTCCTTTAGCATGAATTGATTCTTTAAGAAAAGTTTAAAAATGCCTGCCATTTGACTTCAGGAAATGCAAAATAAGATTGCTTTTTTCCATCGTTGGGTTTCTCAGAATTACAGCTGAGGTTACCCCACTATACACGTGAAGACCAAAGGGGGGGGCAGAAAGAAAAAAACCCTGCATGTGTGAAAGACAAGCCTGGGCTTGTACTTCTGCCACCATCCATTTGTAGATGCTCAGCTCTTGCAAATGTCACCACAAGCCACCTGATATGAAGGGGCCTTTGGACAAGAGAGCTAGAGCCTGTCTTTTATGTGACTTCCTGACTCTGGTCAAGGGCGCGAGTCCTACTTTCCCAACTGGTCCCAACTGGTCCCAACTGGTCCCAACTGGTCCCAACTGGTGGAACTGTGAGAGTGTGGTCAGCGTTCTTCCTGTGGGGGTGGGGACGAGTCAAGCATCCCTGCTCACCACCTATGTTCCAAGTACTGACTGAGTTGGTACCTACCAAAGGAGATAAGAAATGACCCCCGCAGCAAATGCTTATGAAAGGGTCTTCTTGCCTGAGCAGCAAGAGAGACTAAACAACAATCCCTGCCAGGGTTGTTTCAAAGGACTTGACGGAGGAAGGAATTCCAGGGGCAGGAACGGGAGGTCTTCAGGCAGAAGCATATCTATGTGGTTGTTTGGGGAACCAGCAAGCCTCCAAATTCCAATGGGTGGGAGAAAATGTGTTTGGGCATTAGAGTCTCATTGGCTGAGTTTAATCTCCAGCCTACCAGCAACTAGCTGTGTGGCTAAGAATAAGCAAGTTAACCTTTAAAGCCTCGAGTTTCTTATATCCATGATGGAAACAACTATAAACTATAAACTGTCTTTCACAGGACAATTGTGAAAATGAAATGAAATTATGGCTGTAATGTGTTCAACAAAGTACCACAAAAAATAGTCAACATTAGCTATGATGCTGGTAGTGATGGTGACCTTGTTTACTATTAAGACACAGAGTAAAGGGGGATGAGGGATGGTACAGGCTGTAACTGGAGAGATAAGGAGGAGTCAGAACCCAAGAAGTCATGAATACCACTCGTGGGAGCTGTAGGTAACAGAAATCAGAGAGTGGTTACCAGCAAAGAGAACCAGATTTGCACCTCTCTTTTTCCTTCTGGTTGATGTTCCACAACCTCCAAGATTACAGTGGACAACAAGGTTACAATCTGCAGTCACAATCCATTCAAATATCACACTTTGGGGTCGGGGTTCTGATTATACACACTCATGTCTGTGTGCAGGGCGGCAGCAGGCCTCACAAGAAAATGGCTTAGATGATGAGCATGGATAGGGTCTAGAGAAAGAATGCTGGCCATCAGCTCTTGCAGAGCCACATGCTCCTGTGGGGCAGGAGCAGATGGGGAAGAACACTGCCCCCACTTCTGCTGGGGCTTCCTCTGGTAGTGAACTTGCTCAGACAGCAGAGGGAACTCTTCGCTCAACTTTGAACCACTCTCAGGTTCCAGGGATTTTTCTCAAATCTGGGCAGAGAAAACAAGGGGATGGGCGGGGTGCTCATAATATTCAGAGACAGAATAAGAAAGCACAGCAGGGCACAGGCCCTAGTGCATGAGCTTATGCCTGTTAGTCTCTAATGGCTGGACTGAGAGGTTATCTCTGATGACATCATCAAAAAGACATCAGCATCAGTTTACAGATAGGAGCGCCAGGGCCCAAAGAAGAGAAGAGATTTGCTCAAAATAAATCAAATTCATAAGTCATTACAAAAAATGTATAACGGTTCTTATCATACAAAATAGCTTGTTATAATAAGAAAGAGCTATCATCCTTAGTGAAGATATTAAAAATACTTATATTTCTCAGATGCTGTAATGACACAAATACTGTGTTTGCCTCAACCAAAGAAGCCCCAGATGGGAGGCTTCCTGTAAAATGCCAGTATTGCTCTGTCCTCTTAAAATTGAAAGGGATTTTTTTTTCTTTGTTGTTTAGCAGGGTTGCCTAAAGAAATAATTCCATCTTCTAAAATGAGACAGATGTAGGGAATCCTCACATTTCCACCTGTTTACTTAAACTTAAGAATGTCCTTGAGTGTCTTCATAAAAGTTGATCCTGGCTTAGTCTGAGAACCAGATTAGCTGAGTCTAGTGTCCACACGGCAGGCTGGGTAGCAATAGCTCAATCAGTGTTGCTGTTGGGAAGACCAGTGTTTGGGCTGAAGGACATGAGGCTCCCTCCACCTATTAGAGGTACCCAATAACACCTTTCATGAGGACTGTCAGAAATGGTGCCCAGTACACCATGGCAACTCGGATCATAATTGTTTAACTTCCATAATCTTCTATAACAACCCAAGTAGCAATAATAAATAAAAAAATAAACTCCAGAAATGTGAAAATCTTAAGCCTTTTAACAGAAAAATGAAAACCAAAGCTTGGAGTTGTTTTCATTTAATCCCACAAACAGGGTAGTAAATGGCCATCTCCGAGGGTCACAGCAAAGGATATGGTTGCCTGCAGTCCCCAGAGAAGCACAAGATGATTCACACCTGATCTTGTTTGTAGGAAACTGCTCGGAAGACCTCTTATGTACCCTGAAAAGAACTCCCTTCAAGAAGTCATGGGCCTACCTTAAAGGTCAGTAACCAAAGACAGAAAAATCTAACCCTGCAAAGGCCATGCCCGGTGCCGATTTCTACCCCAGAAGACGCAGTTAGAGTCCTCTAGCAAAACCTGGCCCACGCATGTGCTCTTAGCTCACATCATACTTTTCATAAATTGAATTTGAATGTCTTAGATGAAAAAGATGAGAGTATTTCTCTCCAAAGCTACAAGATTCTTCTTTCCTTAGCCCCATTTTCTGAAAACAACAACAAAAAGTTTAGTTGTAGGTTTAGAAATGGCACAATTCAGTGGCACAATTAAAATAAATAGATAACCATGAGCATGGAGGAAGCCATGTTAGGAATTGTATAGTGAGTGGATATGGCCACAGACAGATGGACAGACGTTCAAAAGCTCCCTCAGCAGGTGGTAGCCACTGCATCACCCGTCTGTGCTCCTACCTGGCCTTTGAAGACTCTTTTGTCCCTCACCTCCATCACCTCTCCCTTCTCCCAATCCCCACAGCTGTGCACCTGTCTTCTCAGTCTTTTCCCCAGTGTGAAGAAAGAACAGCCTCCATCTCTACCTTTTCCAAGTTCTTCTCAGGGGAACTACAAAACTGGTCCTCAAACTGACAGCTTAATGAGCTCCTTAGAACAGGGCCTGTTTGCATATTGCCGTGTCCTTCAGATGAGAGTCCCTTGTAAATGAGCAAGAAAGAGGCACTTAGAGCATGAAAGAATGAACTACGGAAGAGATGACCAAGATTCTCTGAACAGCCATTTTGCAGTCAGATTGGTTCATGCCTTTCAGTTGAATTGCAGCAAGAGAAAGTGTTGAATCAACATAAACTAGCACACCAGCTTCCCAGGTCTGGACACACCTTTACCAGTCAGTGTTAATTTTCATTTGTTAGGACTCAGAGAAGTGGCTTTCACACAAACATTTTAGCTTAGAGGCTCTGTTGATTCTCTGCCTTTCTAACAGTCTTATGTGGCAGGCCTCTCACTGTGCACGTGAGCAGCCTGTGCAAGGAAGCTTGCCTGCCCTTTAAGGAAAGGGTACATTCGAAACTTCAGACCAACTTAAAAGGTGTATCTTATTTTTTATTAGCATATGTCAATTGCCTGCCATAATGGGTTTCATTGTTGACAGTTTCGTGCATGCACAAATCATACTTTGATTTTATCTTAAACGCAGAAGTTAACAGATTCTCCTGGGCTACTCAATACTGAAACTGAACAATATTGAGTGTCACCTCTCTGACATCATCTTTAATGACTATCAAACGAGTAGTCAACACTAAATGCTCATTCATGACAAATGACACAATAGCATAGACCTTGTTGCAAACTACAGTCCAGGTAGGCAAGGTCTAAAAGAGAAAGGAGCCAGGGAAGTGACTTTGGGGTAAAAGCCAAGCATGGTTCCTCATGTTTACAGTACCAGGACTGCCAAGGCAAGGCCAAGGGATCCGTGGGGCGCATTGGCTGACCAGTCTAATCTATTTGGCAAGATTCTGGCCAATGAAAGTCTGTGTCAAAAACACAAGGCAACGGGCTAGAGAGATGGCTCAGCAGTTAAGAGCACTTGCTGCTCTTCAAGAAGATCCAAGTTCGGTTCCCAGCACTCACATCAGATGTCTCTAAACTACCTGCTTTGAGTTCCATCTCCAGAGTATCTTATGTCCACCTCTGGTCTCCAAAAGCACACACACACACACACACACACACACACACACATACATATACATACACACAAATACAAATATATCTTTAGGGAAAAAACAGAAACAAGATACATAGTGTGTTAAGACTGATACCCAAGGTTGTCCTCTGGGCTAAATACACACTTGTACATGTGTGTACCTGCACTTAAAGACATTCATGGATCTAATACAAACACATATATACATATACACATAGACACTGAAAAAAAAACAAAATATCAACAATCATATAGAAAATAATTAAAACCATCTGTAGGTGCTTCCTTCCTTTAGGAAACCCTCCTGCTAGGTCTTTCCTTTTCCTGCACTGTGTTGTATGTGATCCAGCCCTCCAGCTTTGAGCATTAAACAAAAAAAAAATGACAGGTGGTGTTCTTTCTGTGCCTTCCTAAATAGAAACAATGAGCTATGAAAGAATATTCTAGAAAGAGTACTTCAGAAGATGTTAAATGTGTGGTACAGGGGGTGGTGTTCTAGACAACACGGTTGTTTAGCGGGAACCTTGAACAACAGCTTTCCAGCCTGTACCTAACATTTGAGTAATAATTCTGCTTCTATCGTTCCAGTGTCAAAACAGCTCAACAGTACCAAACTGTCATGGAACCAAGACGGCCACATTCATGGAGTCGGATACCAGGATGGAAGCCTGGTAGTCCAGTTCCCGGGCTGGTACTTCATTATCTGTCAACTGCAATTCTTAGTGCAATGCTCCAATCATTCTGTGGACCTGACATTGCAGCTTCTTGTCAATACCACGGTCAAGAAACAGGCACTGGTAACAGTGTGCAAGTCTGGAATTCAAACCGAGAACATCTACCAGAATCTCTCTCAGTTCTTGCTGTATTACTTACAGGTCAACTCCACCATATCAGTCGTGGTGGATAACTTCCAGTACGTGGACACAAACACTTTTCCTCTTGAAAACGTGCTGTCCATCTTCTTATATAGTAGTTCAGACTGAATAGTCGCTCTTGGCCTTCAGGTAGAAAAACGCTGTCTGCCAGACAGCTCTTCATCTGTCCAAATGTGGGCAGCAAGAGAGTTAGTGCAACTGAAACTAAGTGTGTGAATTAGTGTACTCTCCTTCTGTCCTTGGGAAATACACAGCCTTGAAACGTGAAGTCTCTTTCAGATGGAGAGGAAGGAAGGGATATAGCATGTGGACAGATACTCACATGGGTTCTAGAAAAAGCCGGGTAGCTCCAGTCTAACGACTAATTCATTGTTTGATCTTGAACCTTTTTCCTCCCCCTGAAACTCAGGGTCTGAATCTGAAAGGCTAGAGGGTGGATTTGTGTCTCCCCAGTGTTTCCTTCATCTCAGAAGATGAAACTTGTGAGCTGAGGTTCCAGATAGAGTTCTGGAAGGTCCCAAACAGAGACAGGCCCCACACGTCACGATGAAACTGATACCGCCAGGAGTATCTGTCTGCTCATCATCTCAGCAGGTCCCAGGGACTTCCATGCTCTATGAGCTTGGAATGTCAAGGTGATGCTGTGTCTTTTCTAGGGAAGACCTGTTGACATCTCCTGGGATGTGCATATAGCATTCCCTGCTTCAAACACCTGTTAGTCCATTCTTCGTGTGGCTTTTAAGTCCCCGAGAAAGTTGTTGACAGACAATGAGGATTGTGAAAAAGGGGAGCCCTTCAGGACAACAAATAGCAAGAGCCTCTCCTGACCTGAATGGCCACTTAGTTTCCCAGTCTGGTCAGGCTTAAGATTTCTGCACCATTGTGGGGGATAGACTTTGACAAATCATTTGAATTGATGTGGGAGCCCCTAGGAGGTGGTACACTTTAGCAAAGAAAGCAAGTCTTGCCTGTCCTGTATGGAAGGATAGAGAAATATGAATTTCTCTGAAATAAAAGAGGAGAAAGTTTTTAACAGAAAGCCTAGGAAAGAGTAAAAATTATAAGAAGAAAACTCAGCTGTTTGACGTGTGAGTGGAACACAAGAAAACAAAGCAGAAAGGAAGGCAGCCTACAATTCTCCTTGCTCCCTTCTGCAGGAATTGGAAAAGGACTTGCATTGTATAGGTCAAAAAGAGTCAAGTGTTGTGGACACAGTGCTGGAGAATAAGGGGACCTGCAGTGTCTGTGCTGACTCAAATGTGAGGCAAGTAAATCTTAGCTTAAGTCAACTAGAAAGAACCTTGTAGAAAAGGCACATGTAACCTACGTGAGAACTAAAAGAATGTTCCACCCTCTCAGATTCTGAGTCAAGAAAGATTCCATTTTTGTTTTTCATAGACTATCCTCTGGGCAGAGGTACCTGACCTTTGCACTATTGTAATCTCTATAAAGGTTCAGGAAGGAGGGCACTTCAATTAAAAGAAAAAGTGAAATGTGGCAAAATGAAAATAAATAATAGATAATAATTATTAAGTCAGCCGGAATGGAAACAGGGAGTGTACAATCCAGGGATTATGATACTTTTGAGGAGACTGCCTGGCACATCTGCAGTAATTATATTTTTCATTGATATGACAGAGTACCTGCTAGACACAACTGAAGAAAAAGATTGTTTTGTCTTACACTTCAGGAGAGGACACAGTCCCTCAGCTGGAAGACATGGCAGCAGGAGTGTGGGGAGCTGCTCACATTGGATCCACAGTCAGGAAGTAGAGAGAGATGGACACCAGTACCCATCACACGTCCTCCTTTTCTCCATTTATTCAGTCAGGGATTCTTCAGGGTACAGCTGCCCGCATTCAGGATGGGTCTCCAATCCCCAGTTGAATCTCTCTAGAGACATTCCCACATAAACAACCAGATGTGTGTCTCCTAAGAGACTTCAAATCCTGTCAACTTGACAATTATTGTCATCACGCATATGTACGTGAGCATGCTTTTCTTTCTTTTTCTTTTTTTCTTTTTTTTGTTTTGTTTTGTTTTGGCTCTGTTTGGTATTTTTTTTCTTGTGTTTCGAGACAAGGTTTCTCTGTAGCTTTGGAGCCTATCCTGGAACTAGCTCTTGTAGACCAGGCTGGCCTCAAACTCACAGTGATCTGCTTGTCTCTGCCTCCCAAGTGCTGGGATTAAAGCTGGTGAGCACATTTTTCTAACTGTATACTTAGGCTACCTAATAATATGCTTATTTAACAAAAATTCAGTGATTTTCCACACTATGCACTCATGTGCTCCTCTTATTCTCTACCCACAGCATGTACACACACACACACACACACACACACACACACACACACACACATGCCCAGCCTCATCCCGCCCTCGAGGAATGGCTCCCAGCCTCCTGACTCCTGCTCTGCTGTTCTCACCATCCTTTATTGGGCCCCAAGTTTCAGGTCATATCTTTCAAGCCCTGCATCCAGGGAATCCTCCATCCCCCTTCTCTACCCCAGCCATCTCCAGCTTCTGTAGATTGGTCCATGACCAAGTCACAGAAGAGGATTGGAGCTGTTAAAGTTAAACCATAAATGTTTGTGATCAAGCCAATATCATTTCTTGATTGAAATACTAAAGCTTATTGTTTAATTTGTACCTATTCACATGTATAGGTGTACATGCAAGTGTACAGGTATGTTTGTATATACACATGAATGTTTGCATATGCTTTTCCAGTCATGTTTTGTATAACATCTGCTTAGCCTGCTTAGGGGGAGGAAGCCTGACTCCTGTTTGAGCATTGCAAAGCTTGTATATGATTATATATTTATTTTTAATTAAGAAGATAAGTGAAAATAATATTTCTCCCAGGCTTCATCAGCTTATTTAATAATTATTAATATTTCACCATATTTACATCTGCTTCTTTGAAAATAAGAAAAATGCAGCTAGAGCTTCGCCCTGCTCTCCCCTCCCCCACGCTCTCTCAAGGGAGTCATAACCGCTGTCTAGAAGTCTGTGCTTGCCTTTCATTTACATAAATTTACATTTATTTTCTAATAAGGATATATACTAGAATTTTGTGTGCTTATAAATTTTTTAATAAAAGATATACTTTATGTAGCATTTTGTGACTTGTATTTTTTCATGTAACAGTAAAATTTTGAGGTTTACCCTGACACACATAAATCTAGTTCATTTACTTAAATGTGAGATATTTATTTCCTTGTTTCAATATACCTTTGCCCATTCTCATAAGAAAAACATTTAATTTATTTCCAGGGCTTTACTATTTATTGCAGTGTGTGTGTGTGAGTGTGTGTGTGTGTGTGTGTGTGTGTGTGTGTGTGTGTAGCTCCCACCTCTCACTCTCATTTCTCCGTACAAAGGAAAATGGTGATTCCCATAGCTACTAGTCCACCTTGGCTAGGAGAACATAAATACCCTGGAGAAGTGGATCTCAGCCTGGGGAATCTGAAATGCCCCTTCCATCATGAGAACTGCCCCTGTCTGTAAACGCATTTGGCACTCCTGTCCTGAGCAGCAGCGTACAGCAAGTCCCATGCAAGGCACCCGTGTGTAACCCACCATGGTGGAGTGCATTTACACTCTATCTCTCCAATGCAGTCTGGGTCCTTTCTGGATGCCGTTCTTTTTCTGAGAAGTACCAGCATGCATAAGGATAAAGAAAAGTCCCAGAAAGAGGTTCTTCTCCAAGAACAACTAGATTCCTGGTGTCTGATCCAGGTCACTTTTTCCTCATCTTCCCCAGTATCTCATGGGGTGACAATCCACTTTTCTGTCTTTGAGTCAGCTTTCTCTAAGCTCTTGTAAAAATACATCCCTAACTTGCTTTTACCATTAAATCTAGTCACATATCTTCATTAGCCATTGGCGTCTACCCATGGTTCTCTCCTGAGACTTTATACTGAAGACTAGCATGCACCAGCCAGTACAGTGCTTTTTCCAGAACTGATCTTTCCAAACCAGAAGAAGTATCTCACATTGCCAGCAAGGACCAAGATTAAAAAGAACAAACAAATAACAAATTAACCCTTGTATTTACTATCTTGACTGTATGATAATTTCATTAGTCACATACTATGTTTTGTAAACCACTATGTTAGTAAGCAATCCAGTTGTTTCAAAGCTAAAATATACTCCCCTCACTCCAGAGAAGCAAGGACTCCAATGCGATTGAGTCCGGGACAGGCAGGACTTGGGAATGTTTGTCCCCTGAATCAGCAAGCACAGCTGTGGAGAGGCACTTGGATTTCCTCTACATCTATAATGGCAGAAGTCCCAGTGTTCAGTTACAAGCAAAATATATCATGATGGGGGGCTGGATAGAACAGGGAGAACATCCATTCTGATAATGCAATGCTGTCCACAGCAGTGCAGCAGTTTCCTGGTTGCGTTGGTGTCCAGGTCATGACAGAGTTATGGTTCTGGAAGGGCCAGGCTCCTGGTTGCGGATTATTGAGAAGGTGACTGCTACTGTGGCATCTCACGTTCTGGGAGCGACCGTAAAGTTGTCCCTGCAAAGGCCCATTCTGTTTTGTCAGTCCATTTAAAGCACTGTGATCAATCCATTGTTGGCCTTGGTAATGTCACTAGAATGAAGTCTGTTCACTCCCATGATTCCTTTGGGTACACTCTCAATATGTTCAAGCTTGCTGCACTCAGCCACTGTCCTCTTCCTGGTGGTCTTTCCTATCCAGTCGGCATCTGACCAATCCTCCAGTATCTCATTCCAACCACTGTCAACTCACTCACACTATCCACAATCCTTCCCAACTCACATCCTTGGCGGTCCTTACAAGCCCCTCCCCAGATAGCTTTCATAAGTGAGCATAGTGGTATCATTCATCCACCTGGTTGGCCATTTTCCATACCCGCATTTGTTTCTTCCTCAAACCAGCCTTAGGAGAAGACAGCATTACCCCTGTGCTCCCACCCCTGTGCTCCCGATAATGACAGAGTCCAAGCCACTGAGTGCATGGTCAACATCTCCCAGCCAGCAGAGGGTAGAGTTTAACTCAGGAGTCACACGCATCTCTCCTTTATACCTCCCCCTCCTCCTGTTGCCTTTGCACAAATCACTTTTAACTCCTTCCCATCTTCCCATTCCTCCAGCCTTCCATATTTTCCCTGTCACCATTCACATGGAAGCTTCCTTCCCATTCTCATTTTCAACGCTCTCTTTCTTTTCCATGCTTCCTCCTGCAGGCACCTTCTGGCTCTTCTGCTGCTCTCCCAACCCCAGTGGCTGCACTCTTCTTTGCATCCTTTGGTTATCTCTACAGACATCACCACCAACTTCCAATCCCAGAATGCACTAGGACTGCACAGTCAGCACAGTTCCTGCGATGTGGCAGACTATTTATTAAATATTTTATAAATGAATATTGAAGAAAGTCATTTAAAGTCAAAGTCCATTTTATGGAAAGGACATTGCATAAGACTTCCTGTTTCCATATCAACACTTAAAAATAACCCAAAACATAGAGATAACCCAAAACTTGAGTGTACTGTGTGCTCCCTTTCTTATGAATGATTTTCAACACTCCAGGGAGGCCCTTTAAATAAGGACACAGAAGATAGCATTCCCCTGTGCTTTCCAGGAATTTGAAAGGGGGAAAGACCATCTTTCCTTGCCTTACTGGATGGCTCTTCTAGGCAAACTGTAGTGTATATGCTGTGGAATGATGCACTCCCCTCTTCTTACTCTGAGTGAGATTTGCTGTTTTTATCATATTGATATCAGAAATAATTAGTGAGGAGACTAACTTTAGGGAGTTTTTATTAACTTTTGGTGTACCTCTGAATCAAACAAAAGTTGTGGGATTTTTTTGATCCTAAAATCTCAGACTCCCTACAAGAGCAATAATTGTATTACTTATATAATTATATAACTCTATATATAATCATATAAAATATAGTTATATTAAATTATAATTTCTAAGGTTAGACTCTAAGCATCATCAGAATTATTTTACTTTCCCAAATTTTAAAACAAATTTAAAAGTTAATAGTTTTGAGGATGGGAATAAAGAGAGTTATAGGGAGTGGGTTAATCAAAACTAAGGATGCATGTAAAAGCCTTTAGAGACTTACTCCATATTTGTAAAATAATTACAAAATATAATTTTAAGGCTATTGAACAGAGATACCCTGTATGGGAGGACAATGCTGCTCCCAGAAGACATGAGTTAATACATAAAAATCTCAGTGTTTAGCATGAGACACCTCTCTATGGGGTCAGGGAGGTCCCAGCAGTCTCCAAAACAACACGGTCTCTTGTCATTGCTCTTAGTTTTCCATCATAACTGTATGATAAGATCCAATGAAGACTCCACACTCACTGGCTGCAGAATACAGAAGAATCAATCTCAAATGAGCCAGGAAACTTCCTCTACACTAGCTAGCTCTCATAGTGCCAAAAGGTGCCATATTTACCAATGAAGAGAAAAGACATCAGTGATCTTACCTAGTTGTGGACCCTGCAAGCTATAATACTTGTCTACTAGACAAGATATGCCCAGTGGTGCAATGGTGGCATGACTGTCATTGGTGTGACAAACTGTCTTCTGGTTGATTTTGAGTTCTGCTCCCAAGGATAGTGTAAGTCCTGGTCTCTGGCCTCCATCTATGGAGGCCCTGCCCCCATTGCTGCCAAACCTTGACCCCTCCCTGAGGAGTGTCAAAGCTGCCCACCAAGCCTTGGCCCCTTCCCCGGAGGAGGGTCAAGGCAGCCCTCCAATACCTTGACCCCTCCCCTGGAGGAGGGTCAAAGCAGCCCACCAAACCTTGACCACTCCCCCAGTCTATTTAAACTGCTCCTCAGAGAGTCCCTTTGTGGTCTTCCCCGACCACCACCACCAGATAGAACTCCTGCCTGTTGCCATAAACATAGTCAAAAGTCCATGACTGGGAGTTCTTTGGCCCTAAGGAAGATCCCACTGGTGTTAATTGGCTGAATGGTCAGTTTGCAAACTACTCTCTAAATCCTTATATCTAAATCTAAATCCTACCATAAATCTGTGCTACACTCAATCGGTCAGAGAAACTGCTTTTTGCAGTGGGCACCAGTCATAAGCAGTCTGCAATAAGTGACTATAGGAGCTCAGCCCTATATGGGAGAATTATAAACTCTCACCAGCACTTAGCAGCCAAGGAGGCAGAAAAGCCGTAAGAGCTAGAGGTAGGGAAATGCTGTGGAATACCATCTTCTAGATACAACATGGCCGTTGTGCTTATGAACGCACAGAAACCATGCTTAGAGCATAAAACCTGCACAGATCAAGCCAATCAAATCTCCAACATGATGGAGCAGGGACTCACAAGGTCATACTCATAGCTGAAGATACGTTGTCCATTGATGGGGGAATAAAAATCATTTTTTCTTTGGGGAGAGTAGAGACTAGGAGGTCACCCATGCTTCACTGTGCAGTCCCAAGCCCATGTGCACACATATGTCACTCTCTGGACTAGGTGAGATATTACAAAGAAAGTGAGATAGAGATGGAGACATGGATAGGGACAGGAAGATGAAGAGAGAGAGAGGATGGCATGAAATTGGGTTGGAGAGAGTTGGAGAGGGAGTCAGGAACCATCAGAATGTGTTTGACTCATGGATGGAATTTTCAAAGAACAGATAAAACATCAGTTCAAAAGAGTCAATGGACTTGGAGGACACAGAGTTGGGTGGATTAGAGAAGGGAATGATTCTGGAGTGAGTTGAAAAAGAGGTAAATATGATGAAGACATGCTGTACAAAATTCTCAAAAAAATAAAAATTTTAATTAAAAATTTCTGCATGGGATAGCTTGCAGTGTGTGGTGTCTTGTGCCCTGAAGGACACTGGCTTCCCTAGTAAAGAAGATTGATTAGAATCCACTGTGTCCCCTATTCTATCTGCCTTCCGAAAATAGAGTCTCCCTTCCCTTTGTGCATCTAGGCAAATGTGAGAGTCTAAACTTTAGAGAACACATCACGGAGACAACATTATGTTACTATTCATTGGTAATTGTCATCAGCCTTTAAACCTTGCATTTTAGCCTGATTTCTCCATTGAGACTCTTGGGGAGGAGCTGGAGCTAGGATAAGAGTCTGGCCATTGTGCTGAAAGCCTTGACCACCATCCAGAGGAATCAGGGAAGGTTGCACTTTCCCTGAGGCAGAGAAAGGAGAGAAGACACGTAGTGGCTAGTGGGAAAGACAGTCCTTCGAGTCTCAGCACACTCAAGTGTGAGTCCTGATTCAAGAGATGGCTAGCTTTCTGACCTGGCCACGTCTCAAAGAGACCTCATTCCTCTGCTTTAAAATGAGAAGAGTCCTTCCCCAATCATTGGGAGAATATGTATACTAACCCTGAACAGTATGCAACTGGGGAGTGTGTTTGTGGATGCCGTCTCTGAAAGACCTTAGCTTGTGGGGAGCAGAGCAAAAGAAAATGAGTCAACTCGGGTTTGAAAGAAGTAGAGGTGTTTTATGTTTCGTTCTGCATCTGGAGCAAAGAGCCACTGGCTCAGCAAAGATCTCCATGAAGCAGACACTCAAAGGGCGAGGGCGAGTCTTTCCACAATCCCCACAAAACAGAGAGCTCCTCCTACGGAGGCAGAGCGCCCAGAGCTCTCTCTTTAAGTATCCCCTTGAAGCAACTCCAGACACGCCGCAGGTGCGCCACTTGTCCATACAGAAATGAAAACAGAATCCATCTCTGAGACAGCACAGAAACAGGTGTCTAGCACAGACGGGACTCTGGAGATTAGAATGAGGGAATGAGCAGCCCAGGTTTTTGACTAAAGTATCTCAGGACACATGAAGCTGAAGGTCAGTCTTCCTCCAAAAGATCCCCAGCCTAAGTAATTAACCATTCCATCCCCATGGCCAGGACCACAGATGTCGCAACTGTCCTCTGTCGTCTCTCTGCTTTCCTTCTACTGGCTGTCTTCACGCAGTGCAATTAAGGAACCAGCACCCAAATGCTGAAGGGGACCTGGTTTCTGGCACTGCTGCACTCTCACAAATGCACAGACCTCTACCATGCTCTTCTCACGCCCCTCTGATGTCAGTCACGGCGCATAGACTTAGTCCACTCAGGCACATAAGCATGATGGGTAATGCGTACTGAATCTTTGATCACCAGGTTCCAAGCGGTGAGCCGAAACCTCAGAAACTGGAGTCCTTTCACCCTCCCGCTAGTCACACGAAATATATTGGAGAAACACGGGTTCGAAGAAATATAAAAGCTTGTCCCAGCATAGGCAACTTTTTAGTTGTAGAACCAGATGTAAACATTCTCCATCTGGCTCCAAAATCTCATCCAGCCTCAGTGTGCTGCAAGCAGACAGGAGGCCACTTGACCTTGTGCAAACATCATCCACAAGGATTTTGCTCACCTCTACCCCTTCAGCTTGGTTAATTTGACTTCTTTGATAAAATTTCAAATTAAACGTCATTTCTCAAGAACCACTGTCAGGTTAGATTGGCCGGCCTCACCACCAGCCACTCACACATGACACCCTGTGTGTGTGTGTGTGTGTGTGTGTGTGTGTCTTTGCTCTGTCAGCTGTCTAAACGCAGACCCTCTCATGTCTGCAAAGTGGACATTCTTCCTTCGGTTACTCCGGCCTGATCCTCTGCCCTTCACAGTCTACTCTGGGCTGTTGGAAAGGACCTGCCCTTTTGAGACTCTGCAGAATCTTGAGTTTTGAGGCTGGATGCTCCAGAAATGCCATATCTCTCCTTTTTGCCACCGACAATGGCAAGTGGAAAATTATGAACTGAATAATGCCCATCACCCTAAACCAAACTTAGAATAGCCAGGAAACAGCTCACTCCCCCATACAGAATCACCCAGATCTTTCTGTAATTTGGAGTCTTGGCACAACTTTTCTGGGCCCAGAGAGAGGAAGAAGCTTGGCCACCCCCATCCCGAAGTGTGTACTCATTTCCTGCCCAGGACAAACCACTTCCCTTCATGAGGGCCTGTCTGAGAACTCATTCCTTCTGGAGTAAAACCTCACCCCCACTTTCATACTGTCATCTTCTGCTGGAGCCCAGCCTGACAGCCAGCAACACCAGCATCAGCGCCTTTCCTAAGCGTCATGTGAGTCCTCCGGCTCTATCATCACTGTCATCCGAGGACCACTCTTGGCACACAGTGGGGATTTTATGTATATTTCTTCAATAAATGACAGATAGAGCAAATGCTATCCTCGGTGCCTACACAGCACCTTTGAGTTTACAACACAATTACTAAAAATGACAGATGAGAGAACTCAGCAATGCTGTCCACTGAGAAAGACTGGGGGTCCCTGGTATTGATATTTTTTTACTCAGTGCTACACTGTGCTTAGAGGTCAGCAAGGGGCAGCCTCTGCCAATTAAAGAACAGCCTCATCCTCCATTGCTCAGAATGCATGGCTGATTTTGCTTATCAGCAGTGAGGAGGCTGACTGCTCTAGCAAGAGCTCCTACACTTCTGAAAGTCTGTTGGCCCTTCACAGAAAATATTGATCAGCCATGGTTGTTATTATCGGTGCTGTGTATGTTCAGATATACACAGTTCACACTCACACACATTATAAATTCACCCACAAAGAGAGTCACACTCAACATCTCTACCTGAACCCCTCAAGACTGCCTGCTGTGATAGGGGGTGAATCAAAGTTTTTAGTTATGTCTGTCAATGTTTGCGGGATTCACAGGCCTTAACCGTGTACTTGGTAACATTTCTTTATCTCCCTAATGTGAAAGTTTTGAAAAGAGTGGAAGACGAGGAAGAAGGGAAAGAGAAAGAGGGGGAGGGAGGGAAGAAAAGAGAGGCCTCTGACACAAATCTACCAAAAGTAGAAAGAAAAAAAAGGTAACAGCATGGACCCTCTAAACAGAGGTAAAATCCCGCCCACTCTTACAATAAGAGAAGTCCGCCATAGCTGCATTTTAACAACGTATTTATTTTGTTGTTGTATGTTGTTATTTTGTTTTGCTTTGTTTTTTATTTCATTTTAAATCTTGATGTACTGAGTTAGAGAATCAGCTGCTGAGAGCTTCCTACTATCTAAACTTTGGATTTGATCTGACAGGCCAAGAGTTCATTTGGTTTTAAAGGTGCATTAGCCTATCTGGTTACCAAAGCCAAGACTGTCTGGGAATGAGGAGGCTGCCATATGAGTATGTGAACTTAGGGTAGTGAGGAGGCTTCTGAGCTGGGCATGGGCTGCGCATGTAGAACCAGCATTGTGGAGGGGGGGGGCGAGGCAGGAGGAGAGTTTGAAGACATAGCAAACTGAAGATCTCATCTCAGAAAGTTAAGAAAATGTAAGGGAGTTGAATAAAAGTCCCTCTAAAGAAGATATGAGAAGGCAATGCTTCAGGAAAGCTATCTCATGGTTTCTGCTCTGTGAGTCTTTGTTTTGGTCTTCAGGTAGCTACTTACCCAAGGTAGTACCAGGTGGTGAGCTGGAGGGAAAGGAAAATGATTTTTCCATTTACATTAGTAAGGAGCATTTAGTGACATGGATTTTATAATTCTCTTTACAGTTTATTTTAAATTGAACTACTCCACCTTCTAGAATTATAATATCAGACATGAGGGCTTGCTAAAAACATGCACCAAAGCACATCACTGAGAGAGGAGAAACACAGTAGATGACCAGTAAGGACAAAATGCCACCACCATTGCTCTTTGAGTCACGTGGTAGGCAGCTTGATTTAAATAGAAGTTGCTGTCTCTTACAAACACACACTTCCTGTGTTTATCTTTTCTCCTTTTACATAAAGCATGAACAAGAATGATGCTCTACTTGAGAAAAAAAAAAAAGAAGTAAAGAAGGGAATTCTGAGACCCAAGCTTCCTGGGGGCATTTCTTCACGAAGTGAGGTTATTTCAAGCTTCCATTGTCTCTAAATTGTCATAATTCTGAAAGTTGCAGAAAATTGGTAGCAATACACATAAGTCTTACCCATAAAAACATAATTTATGTCCTAAACAATAGAACTGATTTTTTTTCCTCTGTGGTTATTGTACATTCAAATTTATGGTTATTCTTTTTTTTTTTTTCCTGCCTATTCTTAAACCTGCTCCAACCCAAACTGTTTAGTATTTGTAGGAAAATTGTCCTGGGTAATTGGTCCGCTTTCTTTACAGCTGTTGTCAACTCAACAATGTTGTATTAGTGGACACACAGATTCTCACATGCATGCATGACTGCAAAATTGACACTGTATTCCAGTGCTCCAGCAACCTTTGAGAACCATTCTCATTGAAGAGACTTGACTATTTGAGTAATTTTAAGTCTGAATATGAGAGAAAGGTAAATATGGAGTTAAAAGAGAGTTATTGTGTTTCCACTTTAAAGAATGAAGTCCAGATGCTAAAGATGAGACAAAGGACACCCCACTGAGAAGAGCTTCCTTGGTGCTTCAAGTCAGATTTTCAGACAACAAGTTTGTTTTCATTCAGTTTCTGAGAAGCTTTCTTCATCTCTTCCATGGCTACTCAAAAGAACAAAAGATCTGCACAGAGCAGCATACTGCCATCCCCACCTAGGAAAGGCTCAGGCTGATGATATTACCAGAAATATAGATTTTAAAACCCCCAAATTCCAATTTATTATTTCATTTTGGTTAGCAAATTTGATGAGTACAATGGAAATAAGAAATGTGCTTTTGTGGAGCTTGGAAAGCACAAATGACATGCAATGAACTTACTACACGCCAGTCACTTGTTTAAGGTCTTTTACATCCAGAGGGCTCATTTCATCTTATTTCTGTGGGGTTGATCCTATTATTATCCCCAATTTCAAGAGAAGCAATCAAGGTCCTGAGAGACTAATTTAATTCAGTGTACATGGTGGTAGTGGTGGCTGATTGAGGGTGTAGCTCTGAAATAAATTAGGAAGCCACCCTATAAATCACACCAGCTGGGGAAGAAGGGGGACCATGATAGGTGTGCAGATGTGGGGGGATCAAGCCTGGAAAAGTATATTAGGAAGAGCACTGGAGAGGAAATGGGGCAGGGAAAGGGCCAGATGAAGAAGGAGAGGCCAAGGATCCCTGAATATCATACTTTGAATATGTCTTGCTCAGACAAACATGTTTTATTAAAAAAATACTGAGATGGGCTGCTGAGATGATAGTTGCCTAGTAACATGAATTAGATTCCCAAAACCATGTAAAACTGCAAACGTTACAGAGACAATGTAAAGTGGTCATTGTTTCCAGAGGAACTGTCTTAGAAAGTGTCACTGCTACTGGGATGAAATTCCATGACCAGAAACAACTCGAGGAAGAAGGGTTTATTTGATTTCCACATCACTGATCACCTCATTGAAGGCTGTCATGTCAGACACTCACACAGGGCAGGAACCTGGAGGCAGGCGCTGATGCAGAGGCCACAGGTGGCACCACCCACAATGAGTTGGGTCATCCTACTTCGGTCATTGAGCAGATTCCCTTCAGCCTTGCCAACAACCAGACCTTACAGAAACATTCTTAACTGGGGCTCCCTCCTCTCAGATGGCTCCAGTTTGTGTCAACATAATACGGCACCAGTCAGCACAGGCACCAAGCAGATCAGTGAGTGGCCCTTCCTGGGGCTGAATAAACAAGAGCCAAGGGGGGCATGGAGTAGCATGCATCTTCTGTTGGAAGAAAAGCCTAAAGAATGGGAGTGTGCCTCCTGTATTCATCCCTTAACATAAAGCCAGGAAACAAAGGAACCATGTTAATAAAAGCACACAACTGGAATGAAGCTCCGTGGTGGAATACTGAGGGTTGCCCATTATTGCCCATTCAATACCAAAGTGAGCATCTAGACAGAGTTTAAAAAGTAAAGTAAATAAATAAAGATACGACATAAAATTTTGCATTATGATAGAATGTAAAATTTAAGTTAATAGATTTATAAGCAATTGCACTGGTATCTATTCTTTGCTCATGGTATTGCATTTCATGAAGCTCCTTAAGCACACCACGTCATTTTACAGTATGCACTCCCCTCTTATTTGCTCATCTTAATCCCCATACTTTTGTTTTCTCAGCTCCCACTTGTCTCCATCTTCCTCCAGTCTCTTTCCCTCTTTAACAAGTTGATAGGTAAAATGTGGATATCTATAAATAAATTCTATCCCTTAAGGTGCCAAGAAGTAATTGGAAAATAATATTTGGGGAAGTAGAGCAATTATATACTTAAAATTTCACAGAAATGAAGGTAATTTCTAATGAGAGATGTAAACATTCTTCAGACTGAAAACTCTAAAACAGTTCTGGGAGAAGATGAGGACCTTACACAGAGACTGCAAGTATAAGCCAAAAAAGTCTATCCAAACTGAGCCTGAGGAACAATGCCATGCCAGCTAAAATTCCTATGAGTATGGTTTTTCTAATAGAAATTAGGAAACTAATGAAAAAAACATCCATGACAGTACCCATGAGGCACATCCCTTCTTTAGGAACTAATGATCACTAGTGACTGGAGGAGGTGTAGCTTGAATGAGAAAGGTTCACATAGGTTCCTACCTTTGAAAACTTGATCTCCAGTTGGTGGAACCTTTTGGAAGAAGTTGCGGTGTGGCATTATCGGAGGACTAGGGATAATCTAAGAGGTTTCATAAGATTCTCGTATCCCACTTGTACATCGAACCGTGAACTCTCAGCTGTTCCTGCTGCTCTGCCTTTGCTCTGTCATCATGGACTCTAACCCTTTGGAACCAACCATAGGGCCAATTAAATGCTTTCTTTTATAAGTTTCTTGGTTTGATATTTTGTAAGAGCAATAGGAAAGTAAATAAAACAGGGTGTCATTTTTCTCTAACATAGCCACTGTGGAACTAGGTAGAAAGAAGAGGGGATAAAGCAGGAAATGAAAGGGGGCTGTGAGGGTGAATATGATCACAAAATCATATTCTATCAAATCATGAGACTATCAAAAAAGAAAAGAAGTTGACAAACTAGATTGAAGACATGGTTCTGTTGCAGAGTTTTTACCTAGAATGTTTGAAGCCTTGGGTCTCATCTCCAGCACCACAAAAAAAAAAAAGTGAAAGAAAAGAAGTTGACAAACTGTGAAATCGATTTGAAAATGCACAGAACTTAAAATAGCCAAAATAGCTTTGAAAAACATGAGCAAATTGTGAGACTTATCGTCAGAAGTTGACTTACTACAAAGCAAAGCAAATTAAAACAGGAAGAGAAAAACAGGTAAATGAGTTCAAATACTTAGGAGTATTTGAACAACAGCAAGAAGATGTCAATATTCTCCCTAGTAAAAAATGTCAGAACAATTGACTATCTACATAATAATGTATTATTGGTTCCTACACTTGGTAAATACCATACAATAAAAATTAGAATCAGGCCAGGTGGTGATTGCACACATTTTTAATTCCAGCATTTGAGAGGTAAAGGCAGGTGGATCTCTGTGGGTTTGAGACCAGCCTGGTCTACAGAATGAGTTCCAGGACAGCTCAGACTGTTTCACAGGGTTTCTATCTCAAAAAAAATAATCTGGATATAGTACTGAATGTAAACAGTAAGACAACAAAGGTTTTAAGATAATATATAGAATACCTTCATGATATGAAGAAGAAGTGCACAGAACACAAATCTTTTAACCTAGAACTTAACTGAAATGAAGAACTTTTGGTTCCCCCTATGTAAGTGAATTGAAAAATCACATATTGAGAAGACCCTTGCTGTGTAGTAAAGGATTCAAAGCCACATGAAAATCTCTACATGTCCATTAAAAAGACAAATCATCTTCATATGGACACATAGTATCCATTCAAATGTATATTGAGCTAATGATTTGAACAAGGCTTCAACAAAGTGATTGCTGTGTGTCAGATGAGTTAATAATTCCCTGATAGTATTACTAGGACACCAAGCAAATGAGGATGGAAACCACAGTGTGATGTAACTACACTCCCACAAAAAGACTGAAATCAAGCTATGGCCAACACTAAGCGACCAGCACAGAGAAGTTGTGAAGCAACTGGAAATCTCTTCCACTGTCGGGGAAGAGAAAGCGGTGCTGTTATTTGGAGCACTGTCCAGCGGGGCTCACCAAAGCAGTACTTGTGCTTGTTTATGACCCAACTACTCCACACCTAGGCTGATTTTACAGAGAAATCAGGTCATAGGGACACAAAAGAGCAGATACAGGGATAGTTATAAGAGGGAGCTTTTAGATCGGGTTAGGTGAAGCACACAGACCCACCTTAAATGTAGGGGTGCAGTCTCCTTAGCTGGGATCCTTGACTGACTTAAAAACAGAAAATAAACTGGGGATACACTGCAGCCAGGGGGCTCCTGAAGCTCCTGCTGGTGGTGGCCACACCATAGTAGACTCTGCCCCTTTTCCTCCCTCCCTCCCTCCCTCCCTCCCTCCCTCCCTCCCTCCCTCCCTCCCTCCCTCTCTGTCCTTCCTGTGGCATTCTCAAAATGTAAGCTTTTAGCTACTGCTTCGGCATCTGTCATGACCAGCCATGCCTGCCTGTTTGTTGCTATGCTCCTCTCCATGATGGTCATGCACTCATCCTGTGAAACTGCAAGCCCCAAATAAAATAAACTTTCTTCTATAAGTTTCCTTGGTCATGGTGACTTATTATGGCAATAGAGAAGTAATTAACACATACACCATTTCTCTCTATTACCCTTAATAAGTCTCTTGTAAGCTCACATATTCTTAGTTGTAAGCTATTTCCCCCAAATTAAAATTCTTCCTTAGAGGAAGGAAGGGGCCTCATAAGACTCGGGAAGTAATGCTACAAACCATGGGGGTTTTTGGGTTTTTTTTGTTTTTCTTGTGTGATTCAGCTGCCTTTGAGTCACCCATACTCCATAAGTAACCTCAGTAAACTAACTGGTTCACTAAGCCATAATTAGGTAGAATTGTTTCTTTCGTCATCAGTGTCTTCTCTGGCATGAATAGACACTTGTTTGTTCGCACAACACATTGATATCCAAATAGAAGCCAAAAGGAGCAAAGATGAGTTGGGAAGGAGTGGTTACATAGTTACTGCAATGGATTATTAGACATGTAACCAAAGCTGATCCATGTGAGTTGACCCAGCACAGCTACTTTCCCATGTGGTTGGGGGTGGTATGCTTTCTTGCTGTAGAGGTGCTATGATGAAGACAACAGATACAACCAAGAAAAATCCATCTGATAGTGGAGTACCCTGGTGGGAATCCTGAGGTATCCATCTTCCTTTACTTGGTATGAAGTAGCATACATCCTTGTATGGTGAGAATGATGCTCACCATACAAGGAGCTGGCATACCAGAGCTGCCAGTAGACTAGAGAATCTCTGAAAGTAGCACAAACAGAAAAGGATTATAAGCAAATTGTGGTGTCAGTTATAAGACCTTTATTCTAGGTGATAAGACATGGAATAAATACCCATGTCTCCAAAAGAGCATGCCTGTGTAAGTGAGTGAGTACAATAGGAGAAAAGACACGTGGAAACTGTTCTCTGCACTGGTCTCTGATTTGTAGAGGCAGAGGCAATGGGAATAAGAGAGGATGAGATGACATGTTGGCTTGCCCTCTGTGTAGCCCTGGCTGTCCTACAGTTCACTCTGTAGACCATGCTGGACTCAAATCCTGAGATCCTCCTGCCTCTGCCTCTGTAGTACTGGGATTAAAGACATGAACCCAACTGAGGCCAAATACAATGGAAAGTTTAGTGTAGATTAGATCTGTGCTAGAGAATCCTGACCAGGATCCAAAAAGTTGAAACCTTTTGAGACTAGCTTCCTAGTGATTTAGTCAATGTAGTAGGAGTTGTCAAACAGAACCCCCAAGTCTGAACTTTAGTATAGAGGAAGGGTAATCCAGGACTTAGCATGAGGTCAGAGAGCCTTAATAAGGACATAGTATAGAAAACTATGATTAATCAGGGCATGCTTGGCATCTGAACTGCTTAAATTGGCAAAGACTTTTAATCAAGCAATTCAAAAGCCTCCTGTGACTAAGGGACATAGGTGCAGATGGAATCAGTCTGAACACTGTAGATGCAGAGAAACTGGGCAATGCAACTACTTGTCTCTCTTAGAGACAATGGATGCAAAAACTGAAGCAATGTAAGGAAAATCAGGTACTGATGGACTAGTTTATGTGAGTCCCCTGATACATGGTTATGATTCCCAGCAGTATCAGGAACAAGGAAGACAACAGAGAAAAGACAGCATTACTGAGAACTTAGAATGAAAGAGGCAGCGTTTGATGTCCATTGGACTTGATAGCATCACATTCAAAGAAGAGTTTAGAAGAAGTTGACCCAGAGGGGACCTCAAAATTAAAATGAGGTTTTAGTGTCTTTACTGAGCCTGTGATGGGATCTTAATAGACAGGAAAGACATTGGCAAATCTAAATGATTGAGAACTATTTGTTAATCAAGCTGGCAAAGTGATAGGGCAATCACTAGAGATAAGAAAAGATGACAAAATAAGAAAAGATTGAAAGGCCAAAGTGACAAGATTTGTGTTGCCCTGAATGATGGATGGAAATTTAACAGAAAACAAAAAGTATTTCTGATGAGCTTTCAGAGATTCCAAAACCTAAGCAACATTTCACAGGAGGTGTAAACAATAAGAGTGGGGACAAAAATCCAGAGGGTAAGTTTGTCCCAGAGGTAGGTAATTACTACCCCAGAGTAAGATGTGTACTTTTCTCCTCTACAAGAAAATACACTGCTGGTGGAGATTATTTCCCCAAACCAGGACTTTCAGGATCCATATGTAACCTGGTAGAAAGGCAAGGGCCATAGTTCTGCCTTGTCTGAACTGTGGAGCCAGTGTCTGGCAAAGGTATAAGAGTCAGAGGAACTCAGCAGTTAAGAGCACTGGCTACTCTTCCAGAGGTCCTGAGTTCAGTTCCTGCAACCATATGGTGGTTTACAACCATCTATAATGAAATTTACTGCCCTCTTCCTTCTAGTGTGCAGGCATACATGCAAGCAGAATACTGTATACATAATAAATAAATAAATCTTTTTTTAAAAAAATAACTTGCTTCCTTTTGGGCCTAAGCAAGGCCAAAGATTAAAAGCCAGCTCCATCAAGTCCATTAAGGTAGGGAGGGAGTGGAGCAGAGAAGATAGGGTATGTACAACATTCCCATGGCAACAGTAGCATTCCAGAATGAGGAGGCTAGTTGGCTTGTGGATATTGTCTATAGATCACTGAGTGTTAGATGGATTCATGTATCCTTCCATGCTGCCATGTCCAACACTGCTTTCTTGGTGAAACAGTTTATACAAGTAATAAGATATTCTTATGATGTATTGAATTTTGCTAACAATTCCTTTTTCCTATTTCCTTGGCCACTTAAGACCAACTGACTCTTGCTTGTAGTAGACAAAAACAGGCCTTTATAGAATTTCTCAAGAGCAGGCCTGAGGCAGTGAACTCCACAAAAGCAGGACTGAGCCAGGGACCTGGGCCGGAGCAGGTCTAAGATGGCAAGCTCCATGGGAGAGGAGCAGATACAGACCAGGTACATTTGTGGAGGCAGAACAGAGTCAGCAACCTGGGCCTGAGCAGACCTGAAACAGCGAACTCCATAAGAGCAGGTACAAGGCAGCAACTGCTGAAGGAGTGGGCCAGAGCCAGAGACCTCTACAGGCCCAGGCATGCATCTGAGACCTTTGAGGGAACAGACCTGAGCCAGGACCCATGAAGATCCAGGCATGAATCTGGGACTTTTGAGGGAGCAGACCTGAGCCAGGACCCATGCAGGCCCAAGCATGAGTCTGGGACTAAGAACTAAGTCCGAAGAACTAAGCCTGAGCCAGAACCTCTGCCGGTCTGGGCATGAGTCTGGGACCTCAGAGGGAGTAGGCAGGAACCAGAGACTGCTGAAGGCCAAGGAATGAGTCTGGGACCTCTGAGGGAGTGGGCCTAAGCCAGGACCTTTGTGGGTCCTGGCATCAGTATGGATCCTCCCAGGGAGTGGCAGGAACCAGAAACTTCTGCAGGTCTGGGCATGAGTCTGGGATGTCTGAGGGAGTAGGTCTGAGCCAGGTCCTCTGTGGGTCCAGGTGCAGCCAAGTATGGGACCTCTGAGGGAGTAGATTGAAGCCAGAAACCTGTGCAGGACCAAGCCCAAGTCAGGAAGCTTTGCAGGAGTGGATCCAGAGTAGGGACATTTACAGAAACAGGTGTGAGCTGTCAACTGAGGCCAGAGGAGGCCTAAGACAGTGAACTCCAGGGGAGCAGAGCAAACCCCAGAAACAAAGAGTGACCTCCAAGAACACGGAGTGACCAACAGGGTAGCTGGAACCATGGCAATGACTGCACCACAAGGAGCAATCACCTGAGCTTTGGATCCACTGGCACCTGGAAAATTAATCACCAGAGTCATAGCCCTACTACATGAATTAGAGGAAAACATGAATAAACAAGAACACATGCAACACCACAAAGAGCACCATGGCACTAGGATAATAATCTAGTGACACTACAACAGCAAGACTTGAACAACCAAATATAGAGGAAGCAGAAAAATGACCTAAAAAATAACTTCAGGAGAATGTTTAAGACTCTTAAAGAGGAAATGAGAAATTCCCTCAAAGAAATGGAAAAACAAAAAATGGGAAGACATTAACAACTCCCTTAAATAAAGCAAAAAAAAAAGCAACCAAACATATGAAAGAAACTATTCAAGACTTGAAAACTGAAATAGAAATAATAAATAAAACGTAAGCCGAGAGAATTATGGAAACAGAAATCATGAAAAAACAATCAGGAACCACAAATGAAAGCATAAACAGCAGAATACAAGAGATGTAAGAGAGAATCTCAAGCACTGAAAATACAATGGAGGAAATAGACTCATCAGTCAAATAAAACATTAAATCTAACAAAAGCTTAACACAAAATATCCAGAAAATATAAAACACTATAAACAGATCAAATCTAAGAATAATAGGTATAGAAGAAGGAGAAGTTCAACTCAAAAAGCACAGAAAATATATTTAACAAAATTATAGAAGAAAGCATTCCCAACCTAAGGAAAGATATGCCTATGAAGGTACAAGAAGCTTACAGAACACCAAATAGACTGGATCAAAAAGAAAAAGTCCCTTCGCCACATAATAATCAAAACACTAAATACAGAATAAAGAAAGAAAAAAGGCCAAGTAACATATTAAGGCAGATCTATCAGAATTACACCTGACTTCTCAATGGAGACAATGAAAACCAGAAGGATCTTGACAAGCATTATGCAGACATTAAGAGACCACAGATGCCAGCCCAGACTACTATAACCAGCAAAACTTTCCATCACCATAAAGGACAAAACAAGATATTCCATGACAAAAACAGATTTATGACTCAAATAGACTTAACAGACATCTATAGAATATTCCATCCAAACATAAATAAATATACCTTCATCTCAGCACCTCATGGGACCTTCTCAAAAATTGACCACATACTCGGTAATAAAACAAACCTCAACAGATACAAAAAAAGAAAATTGGAATAACCTCATGTACCTTATCAGATCACGATGGTTTAAAACTAGAATTCAACAGCAACACTAATTCCAGAAAGTCCACAAACACATGGAAATTGAACAATACTCACCTGAATCATCAATGAGTCAAGGAAGAAATAAAGAGAGAAATTAAAGACTTACTAAAATTCAGTGAAAATGATCACACAACATACCCATATTTATGGGACACAATGAAAGCTTTGTTAAGAGGAAAGTACATAGCACTAAATATCTACATAAAAAAAGCTGGAAAATTTCCACATTAGTAAATTAACAGAACATTTGAAAACTTGAGAACAAAAAGAAGCAAATTCACCCAAGAGAACTAGATGGCAGGAAATAATCAAGTTGAGAGCTGAAATCAACAAAATAGAAACAAAGAAAACAATAAAAAAGAGTTGATCTTTTGAGAAAATCAACATAATAGAAAAGCCTTTATCCAAACTAGCCAAAAGGCAGAGAGAAAATATCCAAATTAACAAAATCAGAAATAAAAGAGGGACATATCAACAGACACGGAGGAAATCCAGAGAATCATCAGGTCATATTTCAAAACCCTCTACTTCACAAAATTGTAAAACTTAAAGAAAATGGACAACTCTCTGGATAAATCTCACTTACCAAAATTAAATCAAGACCAGATAAGGAAATAAACAGACCTATAGCTGCTAAAGAAATAGAAACAGTCATCAAAAGTCTCCCAACCAAAAAAAAAAAAAAAAATCCCAGGACCAAATGGTTTCAGTTCAGAATTCAACAAGATTTTCAAAAAAGAACTAATACCAATACTCATCAAATTTTTCCACACAATAGAAGCAAAAGAAACACTGCCAGACACTTTTTATGAGGCTACAATTATCCTGATACCCAAACCACATAAAGACATTAATAACAAAGAGAATTACAGACCAATCTCACTTATGAACATTGACGCAAAATACTAAATGAAATACTGGCAAATCAAACCCAAGAACACATCAGAACCATCATCCACCATGATCAAGTAGGCTTCATCTCAGCAATGCAAGGATGGTTCAACATATGAAAATCTGTCAACATAATCCTCCATATAAACAAACTGAAAAATAAAAAATCACAGGATCATCTCATTAGATGCTGGAAAAGCTTTCAACAAAATACAACATCCCTTCATGATAAAGGTCTTGGAGAGAGCTGGGATACAAGGAACATACCTAAACATAACAAAGTCAATATACAACAGGCCAACAGCAAACATCAAAATAAATGGAGAAAAACTCAAAGCAATCCAACTGAAATCAGGAACAAGACAATCTCTCCATATCCAGTCAATATAGTACTTGAGATTCTAGCTAGAGCAATAAGACAACAAAAGGAGATTAAGGGGATACAAATCAGAAAAGAAGTCAAACTATCACTATTTGCTGATGATATAATAGTTTATTATATAAGTGACCCCAAAAATTCTACCAAGAAACTTCCACAACTCATAAACACTTTCAATAATGTAGAAGGATACAAGATTAACTAAAAAAAATCAGTAGCCCCCCTTTACACAGATGATAAATGGACTGAGAAAGAAATCAGAGAAACATCATCCTTTACAATAGCCACAAATAGCATAAAATATCTCAGAGTAACTCTACAAACAAGTAAAAGACCTGTATGACAAGTACTTTAAATCTTTGAAGAAAGAAATTGAAGAAGACACCAGAAAGTGGAAAAATTTCCCATGCTCTTGGATAGGCAGAATTAACATAGTGAAAATGGCAATCTTACTAAAAGCAATCTACAGATTCAATGCAATGCTCATCAAAATCCATCAAATTTCTTCACAGACCTAGAAAGAACAATACTCAATTTTGTATGAAAAATCAAAAAAAAAAACAGGATAGCTAAAAACAATTCTGTGCAATAAAAGAACTTCTTCTGGAGACATCACAGTCCCTGACTTCAAACTCTACTACAAAGCTACAATACTGGAAACAGCCTGGTATTGGCATTAAAACAGACAGGAGAATCAATGTAACTGAATCCCAGTTCAAATGGATCAAAGACCTCAACATAAAGCCAGCCACACTGAACCTCATAGAAGAGAATGCTTGGCACAGGTGTCCACTTCCTAAACATAACCCCAGTAGCCCAGACATAGATAGAAACAATTAATAAATGGGACCTCCTGAAACTGAAAAGCTTCTGTAAAGAAAAGGACAGCAGCACAGACACTGAGAAAAACAATTAATAAATGGGACCTCCTGAAACTGAAAAGCTTCTGTAAAGCAAAGGACATGGTCAACAAGACAAAATAACAGCTTACAGAATGGGAAAACATCTTCACCAACCCCACATCAGGCAGAGAGTTGATCTACAAAATCTACAAAGAACTATGGAAATTGATCCTCAAAAAAACAAATAATCCAATTTAAAAAATGGAGTACAGTCCTAAACAGGGAACTCTCAACAAAGGAATCTAAAATGGCTGAAAGACACTTAAGGAAATTCTCAAAATCCTTAGTCATCAGAGAAATGCCAATCAAAACTACTCTGGGATTCCATCTTACACCTGTAAGAATGGCCAAGATCAAAAATACTGATGACAACTGATGCTGGAGAGGTTGTGGGGGAAAGAGAACACAAGAGAACACTCCTGCATTGCGGGTGGGAATGCAATCTGGTACAGCCCTTTTGGATATCAGTGTGGCAATTTTTCAGAAAATTATGAAACAATCTACCTCAAGACTCAGCAATACCACTTTTGGGTATATACCCAAAGAATGTTCAGTCAAACCACAAGGACTTGTGATCAACTATGTTCATAGCAGTATTGTTTGTCATAACCATAACCTGAAAACAATCTAAATGCCCCTCGACAAACAAATGGATAAGAAAAATGTGGTATATTTACACAATGAAGTACTGCACAGCAGAAAAAAAATGACATCTCAAAATTTGCAGGCAAATGGATGGATCTAGAAAACATCATATTAAGTGAGGTAACCTGGATCCAGAAAGACAATTATCATATGATGGTATAAGTCACAAATCAATCTACAATCAGCTGGTCATAGACTGGAAATATCTCCTAATAATCTTTGAAAGTCATTAAGAGTTAACAACCAGTCTCTCCTAATTTTTGTCTTTTGTGTTCTAATTTTCTTTAAACCTATTCCATAACCTAGGTAATTAACAGAATCTCCTCTTTGAATCTTGTCAGGAGCAATTTGTAATCCTCATTTAGGCAAGACTTTCTTTACTTCTTCAAACATCCTTTCTAAAGTATCTGTATTTGAATCAGATAACAAAATGCCATCTATGAAATGGTAGATTATAGACTTAAGAAATTGCTTATGTATTATTTCCAATGGCTGGCTGACAAAGTATATAGGGTGGGGCTATTGAGTATTCCCTGTAGGAGGATAGTCCATTGATATCTCCTAGTAGGCTGAGAATTATTAGGCACTTTAAAAGCAAACTTTTCTCTATCTTTTTCTTGTAAAGGTATAGTAAAGAAGCAATCCTTTACATCAATAACTATGAGAGGCCATCCCTTTGGTAACAGAGAAGAGAGAGGAATTCCAGACTGTAAAGGGTCTATAGGTTGAATAACCATTCTCCATTTTCCAGAATTCCAAGGACTGGTTGATTCTTCAATATGACAAGCATCTAGTTGCTATTGTACCAGGTGTTCTAAAGCTAGAGTCCACTGCTTAACCCATATTAATTTCTCAGTTAACCATTTTAAAGGTAGGAATGTTGCTACCTCTGAAGGTTTATCAATTGGTTTGTGTTCTTGTACAGCCCAAATGACTGGTGTCCATCATCTATAATATCTTCTAATATTTTCTTCAGAAACATATGTTTTGGGGGCTGCAGGAATATAAATCTGGGTATTCCATTGCTGCAATAGGTCACGACCCCACAAGTTCACTGTAATATTGGATATATATGACCTCAGTCTTCCTATTTGATCTCTGGTCCTATGTATTCAACCCATCTAGTGCTTTGTTTTACCAGAGATAGGGTTTCAATTCCCTCTTTTTTTTCTTTTTTTTTATT
>NC_022016.1:6816741-6827227 GCF_000317375.1 Microtus ochrogaster
TTTTTACTCATCCTCCACATTTCCTGGTGAGGCATGTTCTCCACAGTAACTGGGAATGACTTGACCACATTCATTTTGGGGGCCTGCAAGAGGCCCACCACAGAATTTCCCAATGTTATTGGGTTGCCTTGTCTATTTTTCATTGACCTACATTCATGGGTCCAATGTTGGCCTTTGCCACACCTCCTACATATACCTGAAGGCTAAGTCCTCCTATTTCTGCCATTCCCAGAGGAGAAATTATTCCTAGGAATCAATTGTCTACAATCCTTTCTCAGATGTCCTATTCTACCACAATTAAAATATTTGGTATTTTGATGTCTTCTCTTACCATTGGAAATTGCTTCTCCTACCCAAACTTCAGTACCAAGTGTCTCAATATTCGTTGTATGCAAAACCCATTCATTCATGGGTGCTGATCTGATCTTTAAAGGCTCAAGGATCTTTTTGCATTCTATGTTGGCATTCTCATAAGGCAAAGGTTCAATTATTATATGTCTAGCTTCTGGGTCAGTTACCCCTATTTGTACGGCTCTAGTTAGTCTTTGCAAAAAGTCACTAAAAGTTTCTCTCTGACCCTGTTTAACCCTAAGATATGACTCAACTCTGTTTCCTAGTTCCTGAATCCTGTCCCAAGCCTTTAAAGCTGCTGTGCTGTATAGGGACAAGGTGTGGTTATCATAAAGAGCTTGATCCTGAGGATCAGAATGAAGTCCTTTGCCTAGAATTTGATCTAGGGAAATCTCAAGTCCTTTTGTTTTTTCTTGTTTTTCTAAAATTCTTGCCTTCTCTTTTAAAAAGCACCTCCAAAGTAATTGCAGTTCACTTTCTAGGACTGTTGAGATTAACTGAGTCCAATCTTGAGGTGTTGCTTTGCTACTGAATGCCCACGTTTTGACCATTTCCCTAACAAAGGACTAATGTAGTCTGTAAGCTACAATTGTTTGTTTAACTTCCTTTAGATCAGTCACACATATGAGCTTCCATGAATATTCTTTGACAACCTTAGGGTACTTGGGGTCAGATGCTTTTTCTGATGTTTTTACTGGAAAGGCAGGCAGAACTCTGTGGAAGCTATCCCAGAGACTTTTACATACCAATGATGTTCAATTTTGCCTTTTTACCTTTTGTTCCTGGTCATCAAATTTGATAATTTCTTCAATCTTTTCAAAGCTGCTTACCACTGCAATTTGTAATATCTAGATCCAGTGTTCTGCTCTAATGCCCTCATTGAGGATTCCAACGTATGAAATCTGCCCTGTAGAGATAATGTCTCATTTTTGGACACAATCTTTATAGCATGCATATTACCTTCCTAGAGACACATTCTATCAGTCAATCTGCCATACCCCTTTAACAGAGTTCAATTAATACATTCAATAGTATGTATTCTCTCCAATAATGTTTCAGCACCCACTGTCATTGACTGGGTTTTATGTACCAGATCGGCTGTATCCTTCTCCAGAGTGCTGAATCCTTCTTTAAATAAATTAAAATTAGTCTGTACCATTTCTAAAAGTTCCTCAATTGACTGAGTTTTGTTAGTTAAATTGGTCATATCCTCCTTCAGATTTCCAACCTCTTTTTTGAGAAGCCTGGTATCAATCTGTAAAAACTGTACCATTTCTAAAAATGCCTCATTCTTAGCCCTATTGTCAAACCATACTTTTAAGAAAACAATATTGAGGACAAGACTAATCCCCAGAGTCAAAAATAGTGATGTAAAAGGGACATCAAATAAATCTTGTAAAACTTCGCACATGGTGAAAGTAAAGAGGCTATTGAAATCTTGGATGATTAGGTAGTCTGACATATTGCCCTTTTAAATTAACAATTTATGATTTATATTTTGAATATTAAATCTTATCTGTGGTGTAATTAGCTGGATTAGGTGCAATAACCATTACCTGTCAGTAGGTGTCGTGGGCCACCAACAAAACTAACCCAGCTTGGCCTAGCTGTACACCTGAAGTCACATGACTGGTCTGAATCTGATTTTAGCATGAAATGATAAAAGATGTGCTTAGATCAAAAAATAGTTATTTAATACAAATCACAGACTGTGTGCACCGTGGTTGGTCCTGATTGGTCAGCACCCACAGAGGCACAGGGATAACAAGGTAACAGCTGGCACCCAGGAAAGCCCATATCCCATCTGAATTTCCACAGTGTGCAGTGATAGGACACAGGTACTGGGACTAGTGCATGGGGATTGGAAGCCGCTCTGAGATGAGTAATGAGATAATATAAAGAACTGTAGCCAATCTGTAGCAAGAAAAGCCACCGCTTTGTGAGAATTCTATATCCAAATGAATTGATGGCTCCACACACAGGCCAGCTGAGGGAGGGCTCACACTAAGCTGGGCATAGTCTGAGCTGAGTCTGTCTGAAGATGGAAAAACAACACTCAAATAATCCACCACCACTTAACAGAAAAGTTGATCCTAGAGCTATAATTATAAAGAGCTACAATATTCTTTATCCTCCACCTGTATTTTGTTTATTAATTTTTAGTTAATTTAATTAATTTTGTTTCAGATAGGGTCTTGCTATATAGCCCAGGTTTCTTAGAATTCATGATTTTCCTGTCTCAATCTCCCAAGTTCTGGAGTTACAAGCATCCATCTTTGTACCCTTTACCCACATTTCAAAGGCAGTGCAAAGGCAAAGAGAATGACAGAGGGGCTAGAGGATTCCTGCTATTGCAGGGAGGAGACACACGGTTCCTGCTACTGCTGATATCGTGGTTAAGAGCCAACCACAACACCCTACAACATAAGCTCAATAAATGTTTTCAGTGGAACTCCTGTGCCTGGCACCAACTTGGGGAAGGGAGAATAAGGGGAACTCACGCTACAAAAACCCTGGGCTGAAGTCAATTGCCACCCAACTAATGTTCACTAAATGTTGGGCACACACACACACACACACACACACACACACCTGCATGAGGTAAGTCAGGGAGAGAAAAGGTTCATTATCTAGGCAAAGGCACCAAGCTACCATGTACTGGAGGCTGGGTTTGCTCTTCACTGAGAGACAGAGCTTTTGACTGCTGTGTCAAATAGCCACTCACCCTATTCCAGCCTTCGGATAGATCCGTGGCCAAAGTTAAATTGCAGCTATTTTATTCCACAGGATTGTCAGTTACCAACATTCTACAGAGTCCAAGAATCATCACTCAACTAAGAAAACTGTAATATGCCACACCCATCTGGCGCTGACATGACTTCACTATGCAAGTATTGCCCTATTGATGTGCGTCGCAGTGTCTCTGCTTTTCTGCCTCACTGAATTTCCCCAGACCACAGAAGCCTGATTGGCCCTAATGCAGGTGCAGCCTGGCCGTGTGCAGACATCTGCATCCTCAGACTGGCCCCTTTCCTGAAGGCGGGTGAGACTTGATAGATACTCCATGACCATGGTCCAGCAGGGGAGCAACTCTGAGGCATATTCTCTAGACTTTTCAGACTTGCACAGTAGATACTTTAGACAAGACGATTTCATTCTTATCTTAATGCATATCAATTGTAAAATCAGTGACATTTCTTTTTTGTCTCACGTGTGTATGTTTATGCTGTGTCTGTATATGTAAAAGAGTGAGGAGGAGAGGTGGGGGAAGGGAGGGTAAGTGCTATAGCACACACAAAGGTCAGAGGACAACTCAGGGGTTGGTTGTAACCTCCCATTTATTTGAGACAGGGTCTTTTATTTGTTACTGCATACACCTCCAGGAATTCTCCTGCCTCCACCTCCCACCTGGCAATAGGAACACTTTGATGACAGATGCTAGCTGTTGTGTCCAATTTTCATGGACTCTGGGCATCAGAGCTCAGGTCCTCATGCCTTTAAAGTCTGTGGTGCATGCCTTCAATCCCAGCCCTAGAGAGGAATATAAGATGGGAGGAGTCAGCTCTCAAATACAGTTTCCTTCTGAGATTCCTGGTGACAGGATCAAGATTTCAGACTGAGGTCGAGGTAAGAGCCAGTGGCTGGCTGTTTTGCTTTTCAGATCTTCAGGTTGAACCCCAATTTCTGACCCTGAGTTTTTATTAATTGTGCTTCACTCCTCTGTTCCTGAAGATCAGCTTCTAGATAAACATTTCATCTCACCCCTGCTTTAGCTTTTGCCTTCAACAGAACCCAAGTTGATAGAGGAGATACTAGCGAGCAACCCTCAGCCATATGCAAAGACAGCAATTGATGTCCTTAGCCTCCTCAAATGGGATGGGAGAGCTCACATTTGATTCTGGTGGAGGCCTTCAAGAGGATCCTGTGACCCATTGGAGAATGACAGACTTAGGAACTGGTGGCAACCCTATGCAAGAGGAAACTTGTCCAAGGCGCACTCATTTCCATGTGTGGGTGAATTGCGCCACACCACACAATGGTAGGTATCTAGGGTTAGATGTGCAGCTGCCACAGGTCCAGAGCCATGAATCACAGTTTGATTTTTAATTTGTGACCTAGAATCCCTGAGAGTGAAGTCTGGACCTGTGAATCTGCATACAATACGGTCTGTTGTACAGAGCTACACACACATTCTAAAGCGCCTGTACATAGAACACTGGGACGGCATGGGAGGGGATCCAAAGTCCTGATACCAGGCCTGACACCTAACAGCCTGAGGCAACTTGGAGTCCTAGCGACCACTGTGCAGTTCTAAGGACTGTGGCTGGAAGAGGGGGAAGGTAGAGGCAACGGTTCTTCGTACTGAGAATCCATCCTTGAGAGAACCTGAATGTCCTTCTCCATTCCAGTGACTTGCACAGAAGGTTTATATTTGGGAAATGTATTTCACAAAGCACATCTCTGAGTGGGGAAGGCAATCCATCATTTACATCTGAAAATGAAAAGTATGATCTCATAGAAAAGTTCACAACCATTAAAATAAGTAGGGAGTTGAAAGGGACACCCCTGTTGGTCATTGCAGACCTACTCATGGAGACAGCCTGACAAGTGTCAAAGGCATGCATGCACACCCATACACTAACAGTTTTGAACCTTATGAAAAAGAAGGCAACCCTATTTTTGATAATAGAGACATATCTTGAAGATATTATGATAGTGAAATAATCCAGATAAAGAATCACAGGCAAATTCTGTATGAGCTCGCTTATTTGCAACACATTTTTTTAAAAAGTCAAATCCACGGTATCAAAGCCTAATGGTGGTTACAGGTTAATGAGGAGAGGCAGATAGCAAAGGACAATATTGGTCAGAAACTATATTATTTAAAACACTGCTGGGCCCATAAATTCTAGCTCATTATTGGCTAACTTTTAAATGTTAATTTAACCCATTTTTATTAATCTCTGTATGGCCACATGGCTGTGACTTACTAGGTAAAGTTCCAGTGTCTGTCTCCAGAAGGGCTACACGGCTTCCCTCTGACTCTGCCTTCTTCCTCCCAGCATTCAGTTTAGTTTTCCCCACCTATCTAGCCTATCAGGCCAAACCAGTTTCTTTATTAACCAATGGTATTTACAACATACAGAGGGAAATCCCACATCAATCATATACTTTACTTATATGCCATCTTTATTCATCAATCACACCTCAGTAACAAGAAACTGGATTTTAAAAAAACATTTCTTAATTAGACTTTATATGTATGAGTGTTTTGCTTGTATGTATGCATATGTACTGCATGCTTGCTTGATGCCTTTTAGAGGCCAGAAGACAGTGTCAGATTCTCTGAAACTGAACTTATAGATGGTTGTGAGCAAACCACTTGGGTGCTGGCAACTGAATAGGTGTTTTCTGTGAGAGCAGCAAGCCCTCTTAATCATTGAGCCATCCATCTCTCCATCCCCAGGACTGATGTTTGATTTTTATTTTTTGTTTGTACGGGTAAATGAATATCACACACACACACACACACACACACACACACACACCACACCTGTTTTTTGAGTTCCCAAGCTGATCTTGTGTACTCTGACCACACAGCAGACATAGTTCCCATAGTTCAGAACACAGAGAAGGTAGACTTCAGACTTTTGCCCTGTATACCAGTCTGCTTCCTCTGAAAAGGCTCAGACCATGTCATGACAGTGTTCTGTTTTGCAATATTCCAAGCACAAGGAATCCACACAACTTTCTTTAAGCACGCTGCAAAGGAGACTGAGAAGAGGCTGGAGCTTGCCCTAGGTCACCCTGCAAGCTGGTGCCACAGGCATCTTGAAGCTCATGTCTGCTGATTGCCAGACCAGGCTGTGTAAGGACAAAGGTGAGATGGTTGATATCCCTGATATCTTCTAACTCAGGTGTCCCCAAAATGTGGTGTGCATAATTTCACAAACAGAAAAACCACTCCAGTAAAACTGAGCTACTTTTCCTGCAGGATCAACGAGCACAGGCTTCACAGTTACTCGGGAAGTTCTCGGAACAAACGAGAGCTCTGCTGTGATTTGTCTCTTTCCAGAATTGCAAAGTTTCCAGTCAAGTGGAGCCTAGAGCCTCATTTTCCACTTGGCCTCAGTGGATCGCTCTTAACTTTGGCCATGAACTAGACAGCCCTGACCAAACATGAGCTCGCCTCCCCTCCCAGGAACAAGCTGTCCTTCCTCCACCTCTTCCAGCAGCACTGGTCATACCCCTAACTCTAATGCCATGCTCTCAGCATGCATAGTAAAACCAGGAAATCACCAGCAATGGGGTCAGCCGTGATTTCCCAGAGGAGCCAGGATGCTGAGGCTAAGGAGAACATAGTGCCATTAAAAACACAAGTGAACTCCCAAGAGTTTTATCATAGTGTCCTAATTATTGCTAGCTTACATTTGTTGTTATCATTCTTGCTTTGTTAGACTGGGTCACCGTGACTAGGGTTTAATGAACAGATTGGGTTTTCTTTTAAGTCCCCAAGCACACAGCTTTGAAGTTAGTAACTGGATTGTAGCTGTCTTCTCAAACATGACTATAATGTTCATGTGTCTGTTGTTGGCTTGGGGGGGGGGGATGTGTCATCCCACAGCACACCTGTGGGGGAGAGAGGACAGCTCTCAGGAATGGGTTCCCTCCTTCCACTCTGTGGGTTCTGGTGAATTCAGGTCATCAGCCTTGGCAGCAGGTGCCCTTAGACGCTGAGTCATTTCCCAACCTGTTAATTGGGAGTTTTAAAGATTTCCTGGACATCTTGATGGGGACTCAGAACCACAGGCCCCTCCTGAAATCAGCACATCCAGGACTGACTGACTCTTGTGTCCATAACTAGCTCTCTTCCAATTAATGCTTGTGATGTAGGAAAGTTTGGAATCTGGTAAGTTTGGGAAACATGGGATGATGGCATGGACATTTAAACACACCCAAGAGAGACATCTTCTTGCCAGTAATCCAAAAGACATAAGAAAACGTCCATAGGCAAAAGGGCTAGTGTGGGCCCCAAATCTCACCCCCCCACCCCCGCTGCCAGGCTCCTGCCACAGCCCACATCTGTGCACAGGGAGCAGTGATCTCACTTCTCTAAGCATGCTCACATCCAGCCTGACATTGGCAGCTGCTCAGTTTGGCTTAGCTGTTCAGTCTCAGTCTGTCTGCTTTCGGAGCCTCAGAGTCCACACCAGACACAAATATCATTTCATGTCAGTGTGCACGGATCTCTCCATTTCTTGGACTCTGCATCCTGAGACCTGTGTTGTGGAATATTAGTTAAAGAAGTGTTACATTTGCTTATGCTGTGGAATATTTGTTTAATGATGCAAAGATGTGTTGCATTCTTTTATGTTGCCTTTGTTTAACTCTGTGAATCTGGGTTACTTGGCCTGTCTAAAACACCTGATTGGTCTAATAAGGAGATGGACACCAATAGCTAGGCCGGGGAGAGAAATGGGTGGGGCAGGTGGACAAAGAGAATAAATAAGAGGAGACAGAAGAATGAGCAAAAGGGGAGTAGTGAGAAATGCAGAGGAGGACACGGGGGACCACACACCCAGCCAGGCATCCAGCACGGAGTAGGAAGGAAAGAGAGGTATATAGACTAGACAAAGGTAAAAGCCCAGAGGAAAGGAGTAGATGGGATAATTTAAGTTAAGAAAAGCTGCCTACAAATAAGCTAAGCTAGGACCAGACATTCATAAGTAAGAATAAGTCTTTGTGTATTGAATTGGGAGCTGGGTGGCAGGCCTCCACAGAGCAAAGAGTAAAAACAAAGACCAGCTGCAGTCCTGCTAGGGAACATTTTTTGGATTGTACTCAGCTGGATTTTCTTAGACGAGCCCACATAGCTTCCTAGCTCCCTTGTTAACAACTGCCTGGGAGCCTTGCTAAGCAGTTGACAGAGAACAGAATGCTTAAGATTGAACACCAAAATCAAGCTCCTTGATGGTAGGTGTTCCCATGCCCCTTTTAGCTTCCAACACTTAGCTGAGTACCAACTATATGATAGGATTTACAAATAAACATTGCATACGTAAATAAAATTTTAAGTCAAATGAACCCACAGGACAAAATGCATTTCAAGTTTAGTTATTTAAGCACACAGAACTGAATTATAATTTGAGAAACCAAATGTAAGGAAGAGGTGTGGCTCCTCAGAAGAGCAGTTGTCAAACTCTGGGTTCAAACTCCAGAACCATAAAAAACAAACAAATAAGGAAAACATAAACTTAAAACAGGAAAGAAGGGGAAGCTGGGGTTCACGGGGAGTGGTGGAGGTGGGGTATATCTGATCAAAACACATTATATCCGTGTAAGAAATTCTCAAACAATGAATTTTAAGTAAATAAATCTCTGGGAGAGAAAGAAAAAAGAGAATAGTCTAGGTGCGATTAAAGACTTGCATCTGTTCTAGCCTCCCCAGTAGAGTTCAAAATTTTAGTTCATTTATACTTTAACTTAATGTAATGAGTAACTTGATTCAAATGTTCTTCATCTTAACAATTATATTATGCTTTTGTTTATGTGGATTGTATCTATTATTGCTGACTAAATTAAGATTTTAAATGGCCACTTAAAATATTTATATATTGGGCTAGCAGGCAGGATGGCACAGCGGTTAAGAGCACTTGCTACTCTGGCAGAGGACAGAGTTGCGTTTCAGCACCTACACTGTGAGGTGTGCCTGAAAGCACAGATCCCAGGGATCTGAAGTCCTCTGGTCCCTGCAGACACATGTGCACATATGCACACACCTGCCTACATACACCAATTTAAAATAAAATAAGCCTCTAAAATGTATTTTTATTTTGAAATAATAACTGTAAACCCATTATACCCACCAGATGTTAAAAGGTCAATATAATTAACATGTTATAAAAACCTTTCCCAAGAGAAAATAATTCAATGAGGAAAATGGCTATTTTACTTTTATTTTCAAATTTCTTTAATGTTTGGTATGGCAGAAGTAAGCTATGTTCTCACATCTGCTCCTGCCTTTGATTTATGGCCCATATAATAGAACATGTTGGCCACATGGACCCTGAATCTTCATTTTTATGAAGATAATTTTAGACATGTCTTTGGGGGGGCTGGAGAGATGGCTCAGAGGTTAAGAGCATTGCCTGCTCTTCCAAAGGTCCTGAGTTCAATTCCCAACAACCACATGGTGGCTCACAACCATCTGTAATGGGGCCTGGTGCCCTCTTCTGGTCTGCTAGCATACACACAAACAGAATATTGTATTCATAATAAATAAATAAATATTTTTTTTAAAAAAATAGAAGTGTCTTCGGAGCATCCATGGGTCCCCAGTATCTTAAGGACACCATTGGGCCCCCAGATCACATTTTGAGGACCGTTGATACCATTTTCCCTAGTACAAGTTCTAAAAACAATAAGAAAAAAATAGTCAAAGAATTGGTTTTTCTGCTCTGAATGACGTGTGACTTTATGTCACTGGGATAAATCCTCACACACTAGGATGTCACGGCAAAGAAGTTTGAGTGTGTATTGTAGCAGGCTTTCTTTGAGGCCACCAACCAACTTCCAAATCATGACATGGAGACTCATTATTACTTATGAATGCTCAGCTCTGTCTTGTGTTTGTCGCAGTATCTCGCATAACTAAATGTAACCAGTTTCTCTTCATCTATGTTTCGCCTCAGGGTTCCTTAAGGTTTGTTGTTGTTGTTGTTGTTGTTGTTGTTGTTGTTGTTGTTGGCGTTGTTGCTGTTGTTGTTTTCCTATATGTCCTACTCCTCCTGCTTCTCCCATGTCTGGACGGCTGACGGCTTCCTGGCTGGTGGCCCAGGTGTCTCCCTCTCTTTCCTCCTCTTCTCTTCTCCCTCTTGAGCCTAGATTCCTCTTCCTATTTGTTCTCTCAGCCCACCAGCCCTGCCCATTCTTCTACTGCCTGCCTATTGGCCATTCAGCTTTTTATCAAACCAATCAGGTGCTTTATGCAGGAAAGGCGACACATCTTTACATCATTAAATAAGTGTAGCATAAACAATGTGAGGTAATATTCCCCAACATAAACAAATATAACACATCTTTGCACAGTTAAAGTAATATTCCACAACATAAACATATATAACACATCTTTGCA
>NC_022016.1:6827327-6842541 GCF_000317375.1 Microtus ochrogaster
ATATAACACATCTTTGCACAGTTAAAGTAATATTCCACAACATAAACATATATAACACATCTTTGCAGAGTTTAAGTAATATTCCACAACAGCATCCTCTCAGTGTAGGACAAAATACCGATCTTAAAATTCACAACTTATTTCTTTTTGTGGAACAGAATATTCATCACAGAAGCACAGAGCCTTTGGTTCTGCAGTGTTCCTTTTAACTTTTATGTCCTATCTTCTCTCTGAAAGACCCCCCTAGATCAGCATGTGTTCTAGTCAGACAAAAAGATAACAGAAGCTAGAAATGGTGGCACACTCCTATAACCCTAGCATTGGGATCTGAGACAGGAGAACCAAGGGTGTGAGGCTAGCCTCGATTACATAGAAACATGCTGTCTCAATACAATGAAAAAGAAAACTATAATTTTTAGCTATCTCTTAGAAGCATTCCAAGGATTAAATACATTAACATAAGTTGAATACTTAAAATAACACAACAAACAGCAAATAAACTGTTGTACATCTTTTATATGATTAAAAAGGATATTCTGTTTACCTCATCCTTCATAACTTAGTATGGCTTATAAAGACTTGTGTGCAGTTGTTCTTTTAGCCCTGACAAGACAGACTTACTATGAAAGGGTGAACTCACTGAGGGATCGATACAGAGTTGCTACTTAAAAATTCAAAATGAGGCTTGAAAATCCATACTTTAAACAAGTCCTGAAAATGGCTCCTTCCCCTGAAAGCTTTTGTGCATATAATATTAATTAGCGTTGCTCTAGAAACTTCTAAGTGGCAATTAAATTTAAGTTGGCCCCTGGGTTAATGACAACCAAGGAGAATTGTTAATGCTAAATGCACTGAGCACTGACAGATTTGGTGAGTGTGTGCTGAATATCGACAGCATGCAAACCTCCGGAAGAGTGGAATGCAGAGGACAAACTATGTAAGTCCCTCGTCCCAGGAATAGCATTGAGTTCTACAAGTAAGGAATGGAGACACAGGCAAAATACTCGAGATAATCATGAAGACAATAAAATTAATTATAAAAAAGGCAAAAGAAGATCATTATGGCTTGGAGCAACCAGGAAGACTTTACCCACATAGAAACTTTGAGAGGGAGGGTTGAAAGATGAACATGATCAAACCAAGAAGACATGGTAAGAGGGAAAACCACACCAGAAAAGTGCAGGATTGAACCATGATGTTGTGGAAAATTTGTGTACACTGTAAAAACTTGTCTTTGCCTAAGGTGCCTTCTGATGGTTTAATAAACAGCTAACTGGCCAATAGCTATGCAGGAGAGTATAGGCAGGACTTCTGGGGAGAGATAGGACTCTAGGAAGAACAGAGGTAGAGACACCAGAAGACTCTGAAGAAGTCTGACATACAGTACAGAGCAGAGGTAACTGAGTCACAGGGCAGAATGTAGATTAATAGAGACAGGAAGTCTGGCTACATCATGATAGTCTGGCATAATGGGAGGATAAGGCAACAGCGGAAAGAACTAGAATGGATGAAATCAGTTTACATGATACATTTCATGTAGATTTCACTAAATAATCAAAACACATCGCCTTAGCAATAATAGAACTGCATCATCCACAGATGGTCATTATGGGAATATGAACATCATCCGTTTATTCTGTGCAGGAGGGACAAAGGAAGGAATTGAGTAACCAAACAAATGAGGCCACAGAACCGATCCAAAGGAGAAGCGGTTCTCTGAGGTTTCACAACTGTTACAGGAAAGCAGGGTGTTGTTCTCCTAGTAAAAGAAGCCCAAAGATTAGGGGCAACTACAAATCAGAGGAGAGCACTGTGTGCTGGACCAAGGCCATGTGTGTTATATAAAATCTGGGAATGTTTAAATTAACACAAGGAATGAAAGAAGAAATTGGAAAAGAGAACACGTTTGGAACTTTGCTGGCGCAATCTCCCACTAAACACTAACCAACTCTCCTTTAAATCTTGGCCTCCGAGGTCAAGTTCGAATGTGTCACCAGTTGAACACTGTGAGGCTGCAGAGTTGTAATCCTCATCTCTGAGTCACAAGATGGGCCACATATCAAAGGCCTCCAAGACACTAGCCCTGAAATCAAAAGGCTTTCACCCAAGATGATTGAGGCCCCAAACCAAATAAGCTCAGGAGACTCCCCTGCATTGCTCTTCCTTAGCTATAGCGGTGGAGGAAATCTAGCTGGAAGAACTGACTAGGAGTGGCCCCGTGAGCTTCTCTCTTGCTACATCACATAAACATTATGAGTTCCACTGGGAAACAGTGAACACGTTCGCTCTCCACTCGCAGAAGCAGTTCCTTCCTGTGGCACCCTCTGCGCTGCCATCTTTTCCCATTCTATTTCTTTATAATTAATCCTCTTGGGCTCTGCAATTGGACACCAAATACTCCTTGCTTTCTCTCCAGATTTAAAATTTAAATGTTAACTACACAGTAAAAAAAATGGAAGAATTGTATACCATTCTGTGAAGTCAAAATAAACCCCACAGCATTAAAATTTAAGGGTAAAATAGACCACAAAGTAGTAAGAAAATATAAATGAATATTCCTAATACCTTATAGTAGTGAGATACTTCCTTATTATGGTGCTGAACATAGAAACAAATGAAAAGAAGAATAGGTTTGGCTGTAAAATCCTTCCCAACTTCTGGATAATTGGGAAAAGGGCCAAGAATGAGCTGGACTGTTTGACATTACCCAAATCTTTTATATTTGTGGATTACCTTCACAGGCAACCCTGAAGACACAGATTCCCAATAGTCAGGACAGAAATAAAAGACAATATATTAAAAGAACATGCATTTTCAGCATCAGTTGTATCTATTATAGATGTCTTCTATCTCTAAACCTGTGTGATTGTGTGTGTTCATATATGCAGCTGAGCTATGCAGCTGAGTATGCATGTGCACATGAGTACAATTCCACATACACATGTGTGTGCCCATTAGTCAAAGCCAGAAGATAAACTTAGGTGATTTTTGACATTCTCTGGAACCAATAACCTTCTACTGTTTGTTTGTTTATTTTGAGGCAAAGTTTCTCTGTGTATCCCTGGTTGTCCTGGAACTCACTCTGCCTCTGCCTCCTCAGTGTTGGGTAAAGGCTTCTGCTACCACCTTGTTTTTTGAGACAGGGTCTCTCATTGGCCTAAAGTTTTTTGAGTTATATAGGTTGTGTAGCCAATGGGCCCCAGGAACTTGCTTGTTTCTACCCCACCAGTTTGGGATTATAAGTGTGCGTCTCCATGCAAGGCTTGTTTTTTACATGGTTTCTGGGTCTTTAACTCGAGTCCATATGCCTGTACAACAAGCCCTTTATTAACCCAGTCCCATGGTACTGTATTTTAAATGTGAGGAAAAATGCTAATGCCATGCAGATTTTTGTTCAAAGTATGCTGACAGAGGAAGTCAACTCAAGTGCTCCTCTTGACAGCTTGGTGTCTTAACTAATGGTGCCTCCTTGTCTCAGATTCTCTACAAAAAAGAAAATCACATTTTCTGGAAAGCAGTGTTGGAAAAGGCATCACTTGTCTTCAGAGAACTGGAATTCTTATTTCAAATGCTAGAGTTATTCACAGTATTATATGAAATGATTTAGTAAATAGCAGGCCCAATAAGTCTTAGTATTACCATGGATGCTAGGCAAAACCACATACTAACCACATGAAAACTGGGAATATAAGTAGAGTAACTCACAAAAAGAAAGCAAAACCTTAAGCAACGAGACTGACTGATAGGATGGATGCTCAGTGATATTATTCGTCAGTACTCTCACCTTCCAATAAGATCCCCTCTCCATTCATTAACTGCCAAATATTGAAAATAATGACAGCGCAAGATGGTATCAAGAAGCTGATTTAATAGGAGTGTTGAAAGTATGAATTTCTTTGGCAAAGAGTAAGTCTTCACCAAAGGTATTGAAAATTAAATACATGTCTTTGAGACCTTTACAGATGGTCTCCAACTGATTATGGTTTGAAATAATGATTTTTTGGGACTGCTATAGCCATGTTTTCCCTAGAAACCATGCAGTTGTCCATTTCTGTTCATAGTTTTCACAGAAACAGATTCAACAAACCACAGAACAAAAATATCTTGAAAAAAATGAATCTGCATGGACAAGTTAATTATCTTATATAATACTTACATTTCATTAAATAGTGTAAGCAACCAAGAAATTATTTAAAATGTATGGGAGAGTTACAGATGTTATAATGCAAATTTCATACTATTATTTGTGTATCTCTCTATATATGTGTGCATTATATTAATTTATATTAATTATATGTGTTATGATATATGAAGTCCCTGTGTATATATCTGACTTAAGAAGGTGCGGAGTGAGCATGCTTTTGGGGTTTAACTGTAAGTAATGTGATGCTCTCTGGCAACACTGGAAAGCAGCAGCAAAGTGAGCAGTGCAATTCCAAGAGCAAAGGAACCATACTCTCAGGGTTCTGAGGGGTTAAACCGAGGTTCTCAACCTGTGGGTCAAATGATCTTTCCACAAAGGTCACCCAAGACCATCCATGTATCATATATTTACATTACAATTCATAACAGAAGCAAAATATACAGTTATGAAGTAGCAGCAAAAATAACTTTATGAGGAGCTATATATATTAAAAAGTTTGCAGCACTAGGAATATGGAGAACTATTGTGCTCAACATGTAAAGTGTATTTTTCAGCTTAGATTTTCAACCTGTGCTAGGTGTTTTCAATTTCACCTCACCATAAGCTCAGGAGTGTCTGTTCTTTAATTTGTAGGGACATATTCTAAAACTGGAAAGAAACAGAATACATGTATAGAAGTACTTAGCTGTAAAATGTTCATTATGAAGTAAATCATAACAGAAGAAACAATTAGAAGGCATTGAGTGGCCAGAATCCAGAGAAATCATCAAATAAGATAACTATCTGGTTATGTTTCATCTTCAGTAGACATCATACAATTTTTAAAAGAAGACTAATGGCAAGAAGGATGTTGGTGATATTGTAAATGATTAAAGAAGAGTTATAAAATATATAGTAATTGAAATTACTAATCTACACTTATTAGAAACATACAGGATATATATAACAAAATATAGCTACATTGTCTATGTGGTGAGATTACAGTGGTTTTGCTTTGCTTCTTACCCATTTGTAAATTCTAAGGTATTTCCAGGAAGCATTGATTGCTATTGAGTGACTATTTAAATGATAATCCTTTTGCAGTGCTTTGAATTGTGCACACAGCCACCACCTACAACCACTGGGCCCTGTCTCCAGGATCCTAAGCAATTAAAATTTAATGTGATTTTTACTAGAATGTTATGAAGACTAAGAAGCTTTCAAGAAACTTCCCTTTAAAGTACACTAAGATACCAAGAGATATATTCTAGTGTCTTCTCCATATACTATTATTTTATTAACTAATTCTTCTCTTTACTCTTTCTATTTCTGTATCCCCATGATGATGTCTTGGTCCTTGTGTTCCATGAGTTCCAAGCCTAGAGCTTGCCTGGGATCTTGGAACAACAGAGGCAGAAAGAATCATAGGTTAACCTGACCTGGGAGAGTGGCCATAAATGTGATACTGGAAGAGCATCTGACCCTGAACCAACTTTAATGTCTTCAGAGCAGGATCTAGCCTGGGAGAGAAGAGCAGATGGCAAAGATAGTCAAGATTTAGGATTCTGACTAGGAATCAAGTAGATGGTGTTTAGGCATGAGTAGCTGGACGTAGCCAGAAAACAGGATGACTTAATAGGGATACCCGATCAACCACTGGTTGGCCATTTAATGAAAAAAGGAGAAGGAAGAAATGCCATGCAAAGCTCCTGCCATCTTCACCATGCAGTGACTTGAGAGATACTGATGTCTCTGTACAAAGACAACTACCCTACTGCTCTGAGAAGCAGCTGAACGGGAGCTGGATACGCAGTTGCCTCCACGGGCTCCTTTCTCTCCTGCAGAGGTCAAAATATGGAATTCTCTGTCTTGCTGAAATTCTGCACACCCAGAGTCAACCACATAACTGAGAAGACAAAAATCACACATAGAATTTGGGGCAGCATAATATGGCACTTAACAGAAAACAGGCAGAACACTATTGTTTTGTCTTTTATTTATTTTTATTGTTTTTATTGAGCTATATTTTTTGTCCACTTCCCTCCCTCTCCCTTTCTACTTGTTTTATGAGCTCCATGCTCCCAATTTACTCAGGAGGTCTTGTCTTTTTTCTACTTCTCATGTAGATTAAATCCATGTATGTCCCTTTTACTGTCCTCTTTGTTATCTAGGACCTCTGGGATTGAAAACTGTAGACTTTTTTTTTCTTTGTTTTATGTCTAAAAACCACTCATGGGTCTGGGTTACCTCACTCAATATTGTATTTTCTATATGTACCCATTTGCCCACAAATTTCAAGATGTCATTTTTTTCTGCTATGTAGTACTCCATTGTGTAAATGTACTACATTTTCCTTATCCATTCTTCTGTTGAGGGGCATTTAGATTGTTTCCACGTTCTGGCCATGACAAATAATGTTGCTATGAACATATTTGAGCACATGTCCTTGTGATATGATTAAGCATTCTTTGGGTATATATCCAAAAGTGGTATTGCTGGGTCTTGAGGTAGGTTGTTTTCTAATTATCTGAAAAATTGCCATACTGATTTCCAAAGCAGTTAGAAGACCTGTATGATAAGAAATTTAAACCTTTGAAGAAAGAAATTGAAGAAGACACCAGAAAATGGAAATATCTCCCATGTTCTTGGGTATGTAGAATTAATATAGCAAAAATGGCAATCTACATATTCAATGTAATACCCATCAAAATCCTAGAAAAATTCTTAACAGACCACAATAGAACAATACTCAACTTTATATGAAAAAGCCAAAACATATGGATAGCCAAAACAACCTTGTACAATAAAGGAACTTCTGGAGGCATTGCAATCCCTGACTTCAAACTCTACCACAGAGTGGTTTTGGCATAACATCCTGGTATTGGCATAAAAACAGACAGGACAACCAATGAAACCAAATTGAAGACCCAGATATCAATCCACACACCTATGAACTCCTGATTTTTGACAAGGAAGCAAAAAATGAAAAATGGAAAAAAGAAAGCATTTCAACAAATGGTGCTGTCATAACTGGATATTAACATGTAGACAAATGAAAATAGATCCATATCTATCACCATGCACAAAACTCAAGTACAAATGTATCAAAGACCTCAGCATAAAACCAGTCACACTGAACCTCATAGAAGAGAAAGTGGGAAGTACACTTGAATGCACTGGCACAGGAAACCACTTCCTAAATAGAACCCCAATAGCAGAGACACAGAGAAACAATAAATGGGACCTCCTGAAACTGAAAAGCTTCTGTAAAGCAAAGGACATAGTCAACAGGATAAAATGGCAGCCTACAGAATGGGAAAATATCTTCACCAATCCCACATCAGACAGAGAGCTGATCTCCGAAATATACAAAGAACTCCAGAAATTGATCATCAAAAAAAAAATCCAATAAAAATGGAATACAGACAGAGAACTCTCAACAGAAAAAATCTAAAATGGCTGAAAGACACTTAAGGAAATGCTCAACATCCTTAGTCATCAGAGAAATGCAAATCAAAACAACTCTGAGATTCTGTCTTACACCTGTAAGAATGGCCAAGATCAAAAACACTGATGACAACTTATGCTGGAGAGAATGTGGGGTAAAGGGAACACTCCTGCATTGCTGGTGTAACTGCAAACTGGTACAGCCGCTTTGGAAATCAGTAGAACACTACTTCTTGTTTCCAATCACAAGAATCTTCATTTCAGGAGTGGCCAAAGGCAAGGGAGAGAGGTGGGGAATATCTGTCTAGAATTTATCAGCGGAGCATAGATGGGAAAGGTCTCCCACTTAGACCAACCTCTGTAAGGCCCGTTCATCCACCCCCATTCAAGCCAATGTAGGCACTGGGTCTTCCTTTTGTGTATGGAATCTAAAAGAGACGATCTCACTTTCCTTCTACACCTAGCCTGTGACTGTCAAGATGAACTCAGGATGGTGCCAGGGCAGACACTCTCCAGGAAATCCAAAGACCATCAAAAACTTGCTACTTCATACAGTCGTTGAATTAATACTGCTTCTAATCCAAATGTGTGTGACTATAACCGACTCGCTCTTCCTGTCTGCCAATGCCATGCTAGGCAGTCCTCCAACTTACCTCATTTAACTCTCAAAACAGTGCATGCTGCAGGACCCACAATATCATACCCACATTAAGATGAAAAGGAAGCAGCAGCAGCCCAGGGATGCTAACTAGTTCTTTCAAGGCTGGAACTGGTGGGTAGTAGACCTGGAATTCTTGTCACCATCCCACCTCTCCAGATTCCCCTCTGCCTGGACCCTCCCAATCTCCAACCAACAAACACAGGTTTGTCTGAGCAATTTATCTTTTCCTTGAAGAACCAAGTGCTCTCTTTCTCTGTACGTTTCAGGCAGTGACTAAATCCTGCCCTTGTTTGGGTGACTCATTTCTTACATATAAGCTCAATAGTCACTTTCTGCAGGAAGGCCCCACCCTGACTCTGAACTCTCAAGATAATTAAACATGGAGATTGTGTTGTCCTTCTCCCAAATGTGCCACTTCTGCAGCTGTATACGAGTAAGGGATTTGGTTTTCCCTCCACCTGTAACAGTCTTGACAGACAGACACACAAACACACACACACACACACACACACACACACACACACATTTCCTATCTTTCAGGAAAGCCACTGACTCACTGTCTCCTAGCTCATAGCCTAGCTCATACTGATGCTTAAACATATTTGTTGAGCAAGTAAATGCTCTCTCTGCCTACTCTCTTCTCCTCTGTGGTCCTAGAATGTGAGACTTAAGAATTATGTGCCCAGCATCTAAATTTGGTTTGGGTTGATGTTGTAATTGAAAGCAGAGGCCCCACACTTTTCTGGAATGAAGTGAAGAATACAACTATTAAAAATTCTTGCCATGAGTGCTTTTGAAAATGAACAGCACTGGTGTAGATAATATCATTTTTCTAAAGATAAGAAGTGACTGGGGGGAAAGGAAAGCATTAGTCAAAGTAGAGAGAAAAGCTTACTGGAATATAATTAACTCTTAGAATCATGAAAAGGGTTGTCTGTTGGTAGAAACTCTGACTCAAGAGTCTTTCAGCTGGAAAGATGCACGTTGCCTAGTGATGGTCCTTCCCCCTTTGCTTTAAGAATTCATATTTATTCATTTTATATTGGTTATGGGAAAGTAAACCTAGTTTTTAATTCTTGTAATAACTAATCCTCTTAGAATCTTACATCCTTTGTTTTTAATCCAGTGACATGAAAACAGTGATATTTGGGCTAGAGGGATGACTCCACGTTGGTTCCCAGCATCCATACCAGGAGGCTCACACTTTCTGTCCCTTCAGCTGGAAGGCACCCAGCACACTTCTCTCCTGCAGGCAGCTCATTCATGGGCATATACCCCCCCCCCCCAAAAAAATGTGTTAAAACTTAAATAGAACATTTATAAAAACAGAATTTGAAAAACTTGGGTCTGTTAGGTGGATACTACAGCCAGGCCTGATAGGCTGAGTTTGACCCCTGGAAAGCAGAGAACAGATTTCCACATGCTGTCCTCTGACCTCCGAGCACATCATGGCAAATGCACCCACTAAAAAGATAAATGTAATTTTTTAAAGTTTTAGGGGCTAGAGAGGTGACTCAGTCGCTGAAGAGTGCAATGCTCTTCCAGAGAGCCAGAATTCTCTGTTGCTGGAACAGAACCCCGTACCTACATTGGGCAGCTCATGGCTACGTACAGCTCCAGTTCCAGAGGGCCCCATACACTCCTTCACACTTCTGGCCTCTGCAGGTACCTGCACACACATGGTACACACACTAAAATAGAAATAAAAATAAGTCCTGGATCTAGATCTTATAAACCAACCTGGCCTTGAACTCACAGAGATCCTCCTGCCTCTGCCTCCCAAGCTCTGGGATTAAAGGTGTGTGCCACCACTGCCCAGCTTCATTCTTGATATGATTGGATGGAAATGACATTTTACTTCTATGGTACTTTGTCTCAAACCTTGATCTCTAATATAATCAGACGAAAACCTTTAGGCCAGCCCCAGTTCAGGGATTGCTACAAAATACAGGTCAGTATATGTCAAAATAGTGAAAGTCATCAAAAATAAGAAAAGTCTGCAAAAGCGTCACAGCTGTCTCATATAGAATAATGAAGTATCTTTGGCAGCAAGGTTTTAAAACAGAAAGGAAACATTAAAAAAAAATTGAGAAGTGTGACTGTAAGTCAAATCTTCCTCACTGCCCTAAGCGTGCATCAGCTAACAAAGTTGGCTGACCCCCAGGAATGTGAATAAGTTTAGCCCGGATCAGCAAGCTTCCTCACTGACTCACAACTCCATGAGCAAGTGTAGCCAAGGGCAACAGCAGCCCTTGGATGGCGGGATCACGGGAATCCCGCCCACCTCTGGGTAGACGAGTATTCTGGAAGCGGCTGTTGCACAGCATTTTTGCGGCAAAGGAAAGCCGAAGTTCACACTTCCGTACGCATTGTACGCTCCCAGCTGGGAAGATGCTTTGGTGGAGAGAGGCCATGAAGGAAAAGGGATCAGGAGGAAAGAACCCCTCACTTAGCCTTTAACCAGCAACTCTGACTTCATTTCTAGTTCCTACCATTTTCTGGTTGGAGTCTTTTCGCTCTACCCAGCTAGAAGTCTTGGGAGACAAGTAGAAGCTCTTCACTGCTGGCAGTCCTGAGCAAGCACCTAAAGCCTAGGGCATGGGCTAGCAATCTCAGAGTAGATCCCTTAGAAGCTACCGTTCCTGGCACCAAGGTTAGAGGCTTATCTCTCTGGGCACCAGCAGCTCGGTATTTGGCTGTGGTTAATCCTTGGCTTCTGTCAGCATGGGCACGGCACAGCCTGGGGACAAGAAGAATCAACAGTAGGGAGCACTGTCCAGGGCTTTACCTCTCCTCCAGACTCCGGTGCTAAAGTCCTCGGTCCCACAGTGATACACATCGCCAACTTCAGGCCTTTGGGTACAGCAGCCTCAGCCTCTGAACAACTCTCAGACCTAAGGTGTCTAAGACGCTGGGCTCTTAGAACATGACTGCCCTCTGGAACTCAAGGCCCGGAGTTCCTCTTCCTTGTCTCTTCACGGCTTTTAATGTCTCCAGTCACGGTTCTCCACTCCTTCTCTGCCCTCTGATTCCTCCGGGTCTCATGTTTGTTACTCCTGTGCCTGGCCATGTCCATCGCAGTAGCTCTGTCAAGCTCTTCTGCTGCCGCTTGCCACTGTTGCCGATGTCATCGCTGCCTTTGCTGTCCCTGCTGCAGCCACCTTCTCTCTGACTCCTCCCCCATGCCCAGTGCAGCTCCCTCTGTCAAAAGATCATCCAAGAGAATTTTATTTGGGAATAATTCTTTGCAGCATCAGGTAAAACCACAGAAAGGTTATCTCCTGGCTGCCCTTACAAACTGAGCTAAGGCACCTGCTTCTACAGGCAGAAAAGGGGGTAATGACACCAATCATGGCTGAAACAGCGAAGTATTGTAACCATGAGGGATGAATGAATGGAAAGGAAGGACCGTGTTTGCTCCAATCCTGGCAGAGACCCCCAGGCAAATGAGAGATCGTGATTGCACCAATCACAGGAGGTCGCAAATGAAAGATTGTATTTGCACCAGCAGTCACTGATCTGATGTGGTGTGCCTGGTGAAGGGCTGTGTCTGGGCCCTCTGTTTTGGATTAGAAAATGTCTTTGGAGTCAGCTAGAGTTTACTGGGACTTTAACAGTAAAACACGTAGCATAATGTTTGAAACTGTTGTGGCTGCAGTAGAGCCTGCAGGAGGTGGAGGCCTTTGACTGTAAAGTCATAGTTACCATGAAGCTTCCTCGAGGTGTCCATAGGGTGTTCAAAGCAGGTGTGCTGGCATAAGGGTATAAGAGCAAGACAGTAAGCAGCACTTGTCCAGGTTTGGGTTCCTGCCCTGACTTCCTTAGATTATGAACAGAGATATGGAAGTATAAGTGTTGTAAAAGGAACAGTGGGCCGCTTCCCGCTGGGCTCCCAGCTGCCTGGGTAGTTAGCTTATACCCCGAAATAACAACACACAAATTGTACTCATTTAAAGACAGCCTGGCCCATTATCTCCAGTCCCTTATTGGCTAACTCTCACATATTGATCTAACCCATTTCTAATATCTGTATCACCACTTGACTGTGGCTTACCTGCATGAGTCTAACCATCTTCCATCTCGGAGAGGAGAGTCATGGAGTCCGCCTGACTCTGCTTCTTTCTTCCTCCCAGCATTCTGTTCTACTAGATAGAAGACCCTCCTACATCATGTAAGTGAAGTAAATCCTTTCCTCATGCAACTTGCTTTTGATTGTAGTATTTCATCATGTTAATGATAACCCTAAGACAGATATATTTTTGGATTGGTCTCTACACATAATTGCCTCTAGTTCAATGGTCTCAACCTTCCTAAGCTACAACCCTTTAATATCATTCTTCATGTTGTGGTGACCCCCAGTCATAAACTTATTCTCATTGCTACTTCATAACTGTGGTTTTGCTACTGTTATGAATCATAATGTACATATTTTCGGAGATAGAGATTTGGCAAAGAATATGTAACCACCGCTCTAGATTATAAGCAACTCCTGAAAATGCTCTTACTTGCTACTCTTTGTGTAGCCCAGTTATCACCCTCACAGCTACAAACACAATGCCTCTGAAGGTCTACATGAAGCTGACTGGAAACTCCATCAGAGTTCCTGGGGCATTGACACTCCTAAGGGACTGATGCCACCATGACAGCCTGACACCAAGTTCCCACCAACAACATCAGTTTACTTTACATCCTGCCCTTCCTTCCAGGCCACACTCCTCTCTGAAAAGTAGCTGAAGGGTCTGGAACTTATATCCCTTTCCCCCATTCCAGTCTTGGTTCCATACCTCAGGCATGTGTGGTCAGCCCTGAATGAAGTTGCCTGTGATTAGAACCATCATGCAAATAAATCTGTGAGTGTGTTTCTGGGAGGTTATCTAGATTGGGTTCACTGATGAGAAAGACCCACCCCAAATGTGGATGGCACCATTCTATGGACTGGGATCCCAGACTGAGAAAAGCAAAGAAGTGAGCTAAGGAAAAAGAGCCATCCCTCTCTGCCACCTAGCTAATGCAGCAATGAGACCAGCCATCTCCTGCTCTCTGCCATGCTGGACTAGATCCCCTGGAGCACTAAGTTGAAATAAACCTTGCTGAAGTTGCCTTTGTCAGGCACTTTGTTGCAGTAATAAGAAGTAACTAGCACAGGATCCATTAAAGAGCATTCTGCTTTTATCCATCAGCAAGCAACTCAAACCAGGCCAGATTTCAACATGAAAAAGAGGTGGGCACCAAATCCTAGACAGTCCAGTGAGTGCCACCTGTGTCTAAATATCAGCCAGTCCTAGACACACAAATGAGCTATGTTTCCTTCTCAGAATACCAAAATACAAAATACAAGAAAGGTCTGCGCCCAGGTAAACACACGTTCTAGTAAATACACGTAAACTAGTCATTTTTACTTGCAATACTTATTTGCCTATTTTTAACATGATCTGTAAAACACTATCCATGTAGAAATGGTGGTATTTTCCTACTCTCTGTTATTCTGCAATCATATTATCCAATATCTTTGTGCGTTTGAACATCTGTGTCATCATTAGAACCATTTTCATTTCAATTAACTAATTTTAGCTAGTGTGTATTCTCTGTACATCGCAACATCTTTTTGTCATTCTGCCCTGTGCCCTGATCATGTTCATCCCCTTACCCATTCTTCTTTCCACTTCCCCCTCGATCGGTTTCCCACCTTCTCGGAGAGCCTTACTTCTAGCTTTAGGTCATAGTTGTCTGCATCTTTTATTTAAATTCTTCATATGAGGAAAAAATATGCAGTATCTTTCTTACTAACATCATGATCTCGAGATCAAGCTTTTTTTCTGGAAATAACACACCATTCTCTTTACAGCCAAATGCAAGTCTTGTTTGTATATGTGCCGTGTTTTCTCTGTGCATCTGCTCATGGACACATAGGATACTTCTATAACCTGGCTCTGTAGAAGCCTTTTGTTCATTTGTATTTTTTTACCTAATAACAAAAATAATTGATTTCATTACGATTTTCATACACATACAGCCATTGTACATTGTAGGTGGAGTTTTCTTGTCTCAACTGCCTGCTCCCAAATAACCGGCAGCTGCTTCCTAAACAACTGACTCAGAGACTTAATATAAATTATAAATGCTTGGCCAATAGCTCAGGCTTATTGCTAACTAGCTCTTACATTTTACGTTACCCCATATGCCTTATTTATGCTCTGCCATGTACCTTTATTAGTTAGCATGGACAGTCATCTCCTGCTCCCTCTGTATCTGGCTGCTTTGACTTCGCCCTTCCTCATTCCATCATTCTCAGTTTGGCTCTCCTGCCTCTCAGCTATTGGCCAGTCAGCTTGTTTACCAAACCAATCATAGCAACATGTACGCACACAGTGTGCAGAGGGTTATTCCACAGCGGCACATTGCTCTTATTTGCCCCCACACACGCTGTCCTCCCAACTCCTCCTCCACACTCTTCCCTGTCTCTTTTCCCATTCTGACTCTTGTTGTGTACATGCATGTGTATATATATATATATATATATGTGTGTGTGTGTGTGTGTGTGTGTGTGTGTGTATAAATACACACATCTATATATATATATATGTATGTATTTCTGACCTTGCCTAAGGTATTGTGATTATGTAGTTCATTTAAAAATGTAATGTATAATTAGGAAATATAGGTTGTTAATAGATAATCATCTATAATAGTCAAGTTTGTAATCATGTTAGTTAGACTTTCTAGGTATGCATAGATATATTTCAGATAGGCATTCTTCATATTTTTCAAATACTACAGAATATGGCATTTAATGTTTTAATAACTTAGGGCTTTTCATGAAAATGAGACACATCTGCTCCTGGCAGCACCAGTCTACTTCAAGAGAAAGATGGGAGCAGAAGGAGAGAGAGCACGAACAAGGAACTCAGGACCACAAGGGGTGCACCCACACACTGAGACAATGGGGATGTTCTATTGGGAACTCACCAAGGCCAACTGGCCTG
>NC_022016.1:6842641-6844413 GCF_000317375.1 Microtus ochrogaster
TGTGTGTGTATAAATACACACATCTATATATATATATATGCATATACAAATGTACATAGATATACATAGTTATACATACACATTCTGCATATGAGAAAAAGGTGTGTTGTTTTAGCTTATCAGAGCCATTTTGAGTTATCTTACTTAGTCTCTTAAGAGGAAAATATACTACGTTTCTGCTCCAGACATGAGAGAATCATGAACAGTCTTAACGCTATGAATACCATCCTAAGCAGCAAGCGCCTGTTTTCAGAAAATGCAAAGATATCTTTTCTCACTTGTCTTCTGGCGTGTATTTGGATCTCCACAGCATCACTACTTAATTCCATTGTTTGATGAAGCCGTCTGTTAAGAGCTCATTCATGCTTTCACTATTTACATTTGGGGAAACAGCCAGAGAAGGGTGGGAAAGGAAGGAGAAAAGAGAAGAGAAGGAAGGGAAGGGAAAAGAAGGAGTGTGGAGAAGAACAAGGAGGCTAGAGGAGGCCAGGGAAAGGCTGGGGAGACCAGGGGAAGGTAGGGGAACGCAGGGAAGACCAGGGGACCTAAATTAGATTCCTTCATCTCACTCAAGCTGACTATCTCAGGCCACTACTCCAATAATATAAAACTAGCAGACAGGCTAAAGATATAACTCAGAGGCAGACTGCCCTCTCAGAACCGGCAATGTCCTGGGTTTAATCACCAACACTGAGATTTCTTTTTCTACTAAAGTCAACCGGATCTAAGAGTTTTCTAACTCTTAGTTTCTAAGAGGCTAATTGTGTTTCTCCAACATTACATCATGATGTAAGTAAGTGACAAGATCAGCACATCACCTGAGACACACCACAAGAACCGAAGAAACTGCTTTTTCTCAAAAGTCATAGGAAAATGAGGTGAATAAGGACCTTGCTTTGTGTTTGGACATAAAGGACAACACATTTTTAATGCCTATTTTGTTTTATGGCTATCATAAGCCTATATTATCATAATATTTATTATTAAAAGTTGTATGTTGCTTTTATATTTAAAATGATACATATAGATTCTGACTTTTAAAATGTTTTATCTGAGCATGTGAAAAAAAGGGGGAGAGAGGTTATGGAAACACAAATGTCACAGTGCACATGTGTCAGAGGACATGACTGTTATGCCCAGATCTGTGAAGTCCCCCCAAAACCAATGAGGTGACCAAGTTCCATATGTAAAAGCAAAGAGCCTTTATTTTATGCAAGTTGGTAAACTCCGTCTTTTCGCATGTCCAACATATTGGAATAAACAGAAAGCCCCGAGCACAGTTAGAGTTAGGTTCTTACAGTAGTAAAAGTGCGGATGAGGGATTTCAAAGGTTCAGGATCCCTGCTTGACTAACATTTGTCTGATGAGTGTGTACTGGCAGGTGATCCTATCTACAATGGTTGGAACATTAGGCATTTCCTCTGGGTAGTCTATTCTTAGGTGATGCTCTAATAATCTCAGTTTTTGGTCTTTCCTGCAACCAAGTATTGCTTCAGGGTAAACTACTAAGATTCAGGCCTTCATTAAACTCATCGATGGCTGAGTTCTACACTGACAGGTGATAATAGTTGGAAGTAAAGAACTTCCTTTGGGAAATCGCCACACTGACACCCAAAGGGGTTGTACCAGCTTGCATTCCCACCAGCAATGCAGGAGTGTTCCTTTTTCCCCACAACCTCTCCGGCATAAGTTGTCATCAGTGTTTTTGATCTTGGCCATTCTTACAGGTGTAAGATGGAATCTCAGAGTTGTTTTGATTTGCATTTCTCTGA
>NC_022016.1:6844798-6846237 GCF_000317375.1 Microtus ochrogaster
GTACTTCCCACTTTCTCTTCTATGAGGTTCAGTGTGGCTGGCTTTATGCTGAGGTCTTTGATTTATTTGGACTTGAGTTTCGTACATAGTGATAGATATGGGTCTATTTTCATTATGGCAATTTCTCAGAAAATTAGGAAACAATTCCTTCCTCAAGACCCAGTAATACCACTTTTGGGTATATATCCAAAGGATGCTCAATCATGCCACAGGACATGTGCTCAACTATGTTCATAGCAGCATTGTTTGTCATAGCCAGAACCTGGAAACAACCTAAATGCCCCTCGGTACATTTACACAATGTAGTCCTACACAGCAGAAAAATTAACATCTTCAATTTTGCAGGAAAAAATGGATGGAGCTAGAAAACATTATTTTGAGTGAGGTAACCTAACACAGACACAGAAACACAATTATCACATGTGCTCACTCACAGGTGGTTTTTAAACATAAAGCAAAGAAAACCAGCCTACAAACCACAATCACAGAGAATTTAGACAACAATGAGGACACTAAGAGAGACATACATAGATCTAATCTACATGGGAAGTAGAAAAAGACAAGATCTCCTGAGTAAATTGGGAACATGGGGACCTTGGAAGAGGGTTGAAGGGGAGGGGAGAGGCAGAAAGGGGAGCAGAGAAAAATGTAGAGCTCAGAAAAATCAATAAAAAAAAATCAAAGAAAAAAGAACTTCCTGTGGGTGGTCTGTTTCTATGGAGCTTCTCATGGCTGGCTCCTACAGTGATCAAGTTTCAAAAGTCTGTAGCCACCTTCTGCCTTGTCTGAGACAGGGTATCCTGCTGTTTGCTAGTGTGTGTGTGCTATGCTGGCTGTCAGAGCGCAAGCTTCTATCTCCTGCCTCCCATCTCCCAGCAGAATGCTGCAACTGTAGATGCATGCTACTATCTCTAGCTTTCTATAGGTTTAGGGGACTCTAAAGTTGGGCCTCATGTTTGTGTGGTATAAGAGCTTTACCCAGCAGAGCTCCCCGGCCCGGTTTGCATTTGTCTTTATTTTTAAATTTCCATGTGCCTCTGGCTGTGGTGGTCTGAATGATAACAGCCCTGTAGGCTCATAGGAAGGAGCACCATTCGAGCTGGAGGAAGTGTGACAATGGGGGTGGGCTTGGAGGTTTCAAGTGCTCAAGCCAAGCCAAGGGTCTTGATCTTCCTGCTGTCTGCAGATCTAGATATAGAACTCTCAGTTCCTCTAGCACCATCATGTTTCCTGTCATGACAATAATGGACCAAACTTCAGAACTATAAGCAAGCCTCGATTAAATGCTTTCCTTTGTAGAAATTGCCTTGGTCATGGTCTCTTCACAGGACACTAAGACTCTGATGTTGGGCATATGAGCAGTGTGTAGACATGTACACATAGTATAGATATGTGGATGTGTGGATGTAGGTGTGTGGATGTAGGTGTGTGGTTTTGTG
>NC_022016.1:6847347-6849779 GCF_000317375.1 Microtus ochrogaster
TGTGGATGTAGGTGTGTGGTTCTGTGGATGTAGGTGTGTGGAAGCTGGAGATCAGGCCTCTCTCTTCAACAGCTCTCTACCTTTATTTTTTAGTTATTTATTTACATTTTAATTAAAATATGACTACATCAATTTCTCCCTTCTGTTTTCTCCCTCCAGCTCCTCCCATGTCCTCCCTCTTTAATCTTTCCTATACTCCCTCTCAAATGTATAGCCTCTTTCTCCTTCACACATAAATACACACACATACCCTGCTGAGCCATTTTTCTTGTTTATGTACAAATGTTTTCAGGGCTCACAACTTTGTGTTGGATTACCAGTCAGGGAGTTCATCCCCAGGAGAGGTTAACTCTCACTCTCTCCGCTGTGATTGGCTGCCTGCAGCTCTTTGACTAGGGATGGGGCCCTGTGAGATTCTCCCCCTGACACATTGGCATTTCCTCTTACCAGTACTGGAAGTGTCTGTGTGTTGTTTATGCAGCCATGCAGCAAACGTCCTGATATCCTGCCTATTACAGTCTTTCTTCCCTCTTCTGTGATGTTCTCTGAGCCATAGATTCATGAGCTATGCTGAAGATGGGTGCCCCACAATCCTCTGGTCTTTGTGTCCAGTTGTGGCTTTCTGTAACTGTCTCCATTTGCTGTAAAGAGAAGCTTCTTTGGTGGGCAATGGTAGCTACACTTATCTGTGGGTCTAAGGCTTAGGGTGTAGTGAAGAAATTAGGCTGCCTCGGAAAAGAATGGTAGACACTCTTCTAAAAAAATTATCTCACTAGCCCCACACAGTTGCCTGGATCTTAAGTACCAGGTGTGATTTCTCTCCTTTTGAGTGGGCCTTAAGTCCACCTAGACAGCTATTTGTTGCCACCATTGTGTGGGTGTCATTACTGAGAGGCTTCAAAGGACACCAGCAATGGTGTATTATTGTACTATTGAGAGTTACTCAAAAGGAGATCTCTCATTGCTCCGTTCTGGGGTTCTTGTTTGTTTACGATTCTTGTAGGTGGTATCGTCATTTTTTTTAAACATAGTTTCTCACTGAACATGAAGCCCATAGATTTCAGTAGGTTGATGGCTGAGTTTCAAGGACCCATCTGTCTCCACACAGACACCATGACAGACACCCAAGGGTTTGGTCAAAGGCACATGCCACCACACCTGGTTTTACGTGGGTTCTGAATCCAAAGTCAGCTTTCAGTGCTTGAGCAGTAGACACTTTCCAACTGGACTACCTCCCCAGCCCAGCTTTTAGTTTTGTTATTTATTATAAACCCATAAGCTTGAGGATATGTAAGTGAAGCCGACAAACAACCTTCCTCTCCGTGTATCATTAAATCCTGTTCACTTATGAACCAGACCGACTTCTGGCTTCCATAAGCCATGGCATGGAATACAAAATATTTCACGATATTTGTCATTTGGATCTGTCTTAGTTAATTTTCCTGTTGCAGGTGACAAGCTGACAATCTGCACCATCATACCGTACACTGATATTGTTTTCTTATTCTGATGTAAGGAGAACTAGGTAGTTTCTTTGCTCTCTAGTGAAAATCCAGTTTCTTTAGCAGTCTCAACTTTCAAATCATTTTCAGTGTGACCAAAAGCAGAAATATTGGAACCAACCAAGTATTGAAGGGGAATTCAAGGGTCTGACCTGGCCCAAAGTGCTTGTTGATGCTATGGCCAAGGACAACTGAAGAACATAATGTGTCTTTTTATACAGTGGAAAGCCATGGAGGCATTTTGGAAAATGGCAAACAATGATGCTGTAATTTGGAAGTCTGTGTCCCCTCCTTTAAAATGTGATCCCTGGTACAACAGTATGAACTGGTGAAGCTGTAAGAATGGGCAGCCATAGGGGCTTCATGTGACTTACATGTGATTAGCACCTCATAAAAGTATTTGAAGGCTCAGACTTTGTTTCTCTACTTCTTTCACCATGTGAGGATAGTGCGTTCACCCCAGGAGGTGGAAGGACATGCCTGAGGGGCACTATCTCTGAGGCACGGAGTGAAGCTTTACCAAATGTTGATCTGTAATCACCTTTATTTCCTCCAGAACATTCAGAAACAAATGTCTATTCTTTAAAAATTGCCTAGACTTAGGCATTCTGATATAGTTGCAAGAACTAAGATAACTACCATTATAAGTTATATATTGATCGAGGTAATATATGCCTCAAAAGATAAATGTCACATAGTCTCTCTCATATGTGACTCATGCCTTCAAATTTTCATATTTTTAAATTTAAATTGGACTATATAGAAAGACCATGTTTTGGGAGGGGAGCAGAGGCCTTATGTGGGTAGGGGCAGTGCAATGCATGTGCTCTGAACACAGAAGAGGGAATGTAGAGAGTGGTAAGGACAAAACAGAAATCAACTGGGAAGCTGGAGAAGAGAAAGAAGATAGGAGAGGGTGGAGCCATGAGG
>NC_022016.1:6850270-6850716 GCF_000317375.1 Microtus ochrogaster
GAGCAGACCTTCACGGGAACTTGCTGGCATTTTGATCTCAGACTTCTTTCCTCGGCCTTCACAACACATTTATCACCCAAAATATGCCACTGGGTGATGTTCTGATTTTTCACTCTAAGTTAACTAAGAAAAGGAGCAAGAGCTAGAAGCAGAAAAAAGATTGCAATCTATAGGAAGATTGAGATACGTCTTGGAATCCTTTGATTATGAAAACAGAGCAGAGAAGACAGAGGATAAGCTGAAGATAGCCCAAGTCATCAGGCTAGCTGAGCAGTTATGCAAAGAGCAATCAGCACCATTCAGAACGGATAACAGATGCTAGGACAAGGCAAAGGAACCCTGATCTTCATTTACACACTGGAGTTTACACTGATGGTGGCACAGCCGTCATAACACTCACTGAGAAGCCAGAGTCAGGGGATACTCTAGAGGTCTAGTGTATCGGC
>NC_022016.1:6855906-6862364 GCF_000317375.1 Microtus ochrogaster
GGGGGGGACAGAGACTGATCACGCTGTTACAGAGGCGCTGCAGATTCCAAACCACCGGGGAATGCTAGCTTTCCCGTCCAGCTTGATTCTCTAGCAAGCACCAGGAAAGATCGAGTAACTCAGAATCTCAGCTGCTTCTGCAGCCAGTTTGCACATCCAGGGAGACCTCCGGGGTGAGGAGCAGCTGGGAGCGGTAGCCCTCAGGAGCCTCCGGGGCGGGTAACAGCAAAGCCCCATGGGGCGGGCGCCAAATGTATTGGCGTAAATAAATGCAAGGCAGATATTAAAGAATATATACAGCTTTAATGTTTAAATAAACTCACGGGAGGCAGGAAAAAGGGGGCGCGCAGGCTCCGCGAGCCCAATTTATCAGTCAACATTCGCCCGAGGCAAACCCGCCCCCTAAAGGGGCTGGCTTAACCCTACAGTCTAGGGTCTGTGAGAAAAGGGACTCTGGAAAGGCTTTCATGAGATGAGTCAAGAAAAACAGCTGAAGCAAAACTTTCCGCAAACTGGGATACAGACATCGTGTGGAATTGGTGAGGCGGACGCTTCAGCAGTGTTTGGGGTACTTTGATTTTCTTCCCTTCTCAGTGTGAAGTTGTAAGAGAATCTAAACACAACAGGAACACTTATCAGTGCACTTGCAAACAGAATGAATTCCTTTGACTATTTCCTGGGCACGCATGCTGAACCCCAAAGAATTGCTTACAGTTTGGAAGCTCTAATTGTCCAGTATTTAAGGCACAGAAACTAGGAAAATTCACTGTGAGTGGAAACCATCTTCCAAACCAGAGGTATTTCAGGCAGCCCAACGGTAGAACAGCAAAAATGTCCCTGATGGAGGGACTGATAGCTCCTTCTGGAAGCTAAACAGCCAAGAGTAACACGAAGTCAGGAGACCCAGAGAACACAGACACTGCTGCCCTCTGGGTGGGATTCCAGCTTGGCAGCATCCCACTACCCTGAATCGCCAAAGTAAGGCCTTCTTTGGGGAGCCCTATCACGGAAGAGCAAGCCCTGTCCTTGATGGGAGTGTGAGGAATGTTGGCTTACCTTACCTGCTCTGCACCTCTCCCTATCCAAGTGTGGACTTTCCATGCTCACACTTCACAGGCTCCCTTGGGTGCTTTCCCCTGTGACATTCTAGACTCCTACTGCCAATGTGTTCCTCTCCCCATCCCACTGGAACGGATGCCATCTGCTGGGCATACTTTCCAAATACAATCAATTATCACCTCCCTTTCAAGTGGCAAGAGGAAGAGAGAAGCAGGCATGGAATGCCCAACCTCAGAAAAGTAGAAACCAATCACATCTAAAAATGCCATGGTCACATATGGTCGATAAGCAGGTTTCCCAAGGGACTTTCCTCTGTGGGCTTCCAGGCTTCTCAAGAGGTTTCTACTCTCGTCATGACATGAGGAGTAACTCCAGCTAGCCTAAGCAAGCCAATGTGACAGGGATCAAAGTAAATGTACCCTTTCTCTCTGCCAAGAGAGCTCCACTGCCTGTTTCCCAGACAAAGGGAAGGCTCAGTAAGTACCACTACCCGGCAATCTGAGTAGGGCTAGAATTGGGTGTTCCAGAATGGCCTGGTAGTTCTCTTTAAAAAGTAAAGCAAACTGCTAGCTTTGATTCCACTCCCCAGGACAAGGATGAAATTGGATGTCTCCTCTCTAGCATCAGAGTCAGGCCATGAAAGGCCTTCATCACATGCCCGACTGCCCTAAAGGGCCAAAGGGGGTGGGATGTAAGCCACACAGCTAAAGAGAAAGCCACAACATGAGGAAATTATGTAAACCCCTCTCTCCAGCCCCTTTACCCGAAAGAGGATATAATCCATGGGCCAAGCCCAGGGCCATATTTCCTTTCTTGCAGAACTAGTAACTTATACGGCGATGACCAAGCTTACTAAAGAGAAGAGAGAAAAGACAAGGGTGGAGATTGCCAGGTCCAGACAAGGTCTGGTGATGACAGGAGAGGGCATGATGGTCCCTCCCTCTCTCCTAGGTGGCTCACCCAGTTTGCTGAACATAATCTCCAAGCCTGCTCTGAGATCCCTGGGAAGGTGCCAATTGTTTAGATGTCTCACCAAGCTTAAGACTCCGTGCCAGCCCCACGGTAACTCAAAAATGAAGTATCTTGTCTGTCATGTTTGCTTCTAGGCTCCAAGCACTTAAAGTCAAATAACATGAAGCACACAAGATAAAGTCAAAAATATTTGAATTAATAAATCCCCCAAATCTGACTGCTATTTGGAATTAGTGATTTATTTGGACAAAAGGTGACTGACCTCTTGTTTCTCCATGGCAGTGAATGAGTCTGGAGCCCACGGTGTTGTTAATAATTTATACCCTTGCTGCTTAATCAGCACCACCAACGTGGAGAAAGGGGGCTTAATCACTTCCTCTCCATTCTTCTCTCTCCTGCCCAAGTTCATGTCAGGAAGAAAGACAATAAAGCAAGGTATTCACTATTAACCTCAGTCCTTTGGCCATCAATGGACTGGTTAATGTTTAACAGATGGTTACCTGAGGAAGAAAGGCCTGTGTTAATAACTTTTGCCAATTTTCAGAGTGTAAATACTTTTCTTGTAGCCAATTCCAATTCCCAGTAGAATGTCATTGAACTCAGACCTAGGAAGAAATAAGCAAAAGCACTCTAGTGTTCTTATTTTCTCTGCTCACATACAGCCTGTGAGTCACCTCAGGACTACAGAGGTCAGAGCAACAGTCATAAATTATAGGGAAATAATCAAGAAATAGTGAACTTAGGATGCCTCTGATCTATGTTCTTGATATAATTCATTTATTTAGAAATGATTTAATTTTTTTAGAAGTCTGCTTTGTTCAACCAGTGGCTCACAAAACTCCTGAAAATCTAACAAATGAGCCAGAGTTTGTTGACTCCAGACTCTAAGTCTGTGGGACTTAATATGTGGGACTTAATAATGCTGTGGGAACAGCATTATATACAAATGGTCTTGAACATCAAAAGATTTCAATGTCTTAAAGGAGGGCTTCCGCATAAGTCAAGTCTCAAGAAGAAAAATACTCCTCTGATGTTCTCTAGAAAATCTTCTTAGGAGAAAGCAGCTGTACTTTGGGGTCCTTGAACATGGAAAAGGTTTGGTTCTTGTTTGGGGGAAATGCAGTACAAGCTGTCATTTTGGAATTCCTGTGACTTGTAAAGAAGTAAAAACCACAAGCCACCATCTTGCCTCTGCCTCCCTATGGCTATGTGGCTTCAGGCAAGTGATCTCATACTTCTTAGCCTCTGTTTTCATCATCTGCAGAATGGGGACAGCACCGATCTCCATGCGTAGCTGTGAGGTTGATGAGATCATGTATTCCTTTTGGCTTTGTGATCTGTGAGACATGGCTAAGGCTTTGCTTCTATGTGGAGAATGAGACAGAAACCTGGAGTAAGAAAGAGAGGGTGTGGAAGGAAGGAGGAAGGAGGCAGTTAGATAAATGACAGTGTAAGAAACCAGGAAGAAGAGGTTTGGAGTAGGAGGAAGATAAGGGAAGCAGGGCTGACATAGCCCATCATTCTTAAAGTCATTGCCACAATGCTTTTCCATGCTCAGGTCACACTCACTGATGCAAGTTCCTTATTTCTTAACTGTTTCCAGTGCATACCACTGAGAATGATCATGTGTTCTAGCAGTCATGAGTATACCCTCATTCGTGCACAGACATCACACACACACACACACAAACAAACACACACACACACACATTTGACTTTTCTCAACCTAGACCCTGTGGCTTTTCTGCGCACAGGGACTCTTCCTGTATACAACAATCTCCACTCCACTGCCGGCATTAGAGTTCTCTGCTGCCACAACCCTATGCAACTGTAAAGATCTTTCTTGAGTTCAGTTATGTTTCTGCTTTGTTTGACAAGCAGCTTGAAATACTATTAAACTTTGAATGAGAAAAAATTAAATCAATTTCAATCAAGGCACTGGCTTGCCATGGCAATGCCATCATTAATCACCTGTTTTATGCAAGAATTCTCAGACAACTCTTTGAAAGACACAGCTTTCTCTGCCTGAGACAGGCTGAAATTGTATTGGTGGGTAGATATACAATATTAAAAGCACAGACAGTCTATGTGGGAGGTAGCCATCTTCTTGCAAGCAAAGAGTATACAGTTGCTTAGTGACCAGGTGAGGAGGTATCAAGACTTCTATGAAACTTCTGCCTTAGTTCAGTCGGGACTAGTATAACAAAAGACCTGAGACTAGATTATAAAGGCCAGAAATGTATTTCTGAGAATCTGTACATTGAAAAGCACAAGTAAGTTCAGATATCTAATGAGGGATGCTCTTTGCTTAAAAAATGGTACTTCACTGGAGCTTCCCCCAGAGGATATGAACTTCATGATGAAAATCTGAAGGGAAGAAGGAGTTGAAAGCCACGGGAGACCTCTATGGAAGACCTGCACCCACTCATGAGGGAGGGCTCAAGATCTGGTCATTTCTTAAACAATCCAATACTACCAAGCTGACCTTTAAGTTTCTGTAGGAGAGGACACTGGCATCTGAACCATGACAGTTTCCAACACTCTTCACATCTGAGGTCATTCTGCCATGACCGAAATCTCCAGCCTCAGGCCACATTCCTCAAGTTCCTCACCTGAGTTTAGCCACCTGCAGCAGTTCCTTACACAGGCTGTAATACTCCTTCCTGCCGAACACCCAGCTGTGTGACTAGTAATATGTCAAGACACAAGCTAGAGTCGTTTGGAAAGAGGCATTCTCCGTTAAGAAAATGGCTCCATAAGGTCGGTCTTTGGTAAGCCTGTGGGCTGTTGTCTCAATAGCTGACTGGGAAGGGCCATCTCGGGGCAGGCAGTCTGGAATAGGGAAGAAAGCAGGTTGAGCAGCATGGGGAGCAAGGCAGTGAGGAACATTCCCTGCTCCTGCTGTGGATAACCTCAGTCATGGAGTGTGGCCGAAGATTTTTAAGGTGAAATAAACCCTTTCCTCCCAAAGTTGCTTTCATAACAGCAATAAAACCCCTAAGACAACAGCCAGCAGTATTACAGGGAACTCACAAAATGGCCATCCACTTGAGGCCTCTCATTTCACAAGGAACCCATAATTCCAGCCATGGCTATGCCCCGTACTTGTCTTTGAGGCCATTGTAGAAATATTCAGAAATTTTAAATTTAAGTATTTGCAGTATTTATCCCTTCTATTTTTGTCTGCTGCCTCTCTCACTTACACCCCAAGCCTCTAGCTCCTGCATGTGTCAGGACAAGGGGATCAGCTTTGTACCCGGGGCTCTACTCCAGCCCCTCTGACCTCCTGGTAACCCCCACAGCTGCTGGAGTGGTGTGTTGAGATGCATCTGTCATCCGGTCCCACTCACCTGCTGTGTTTTCCATGGCTTATTGCTGCCCACAGGGACAAAAGTCCTTCTGAGCCTAACGAGTTGGCTCTTAGGGTCTGAGCACCACCCTGCTCCTCTCGCCCCACTCTCTTCTCCTCCTTCAAATGTTCCACGTCACTATTATGCCCAAGAACTCAGGCTGCCTGTGTGAATGCTACCTGTCCTTAAAAACATTGCCGCCTGGCCTCCAGTCTTCCCTTCTCCTCCAAGTAGATGTCTCTTCCATTCCTTAAGTCTCATTTCAAAGAGCATTTGCTTTTGTAAGATTTTTAATTGTACAAATTTATGTGACTCAGTGTGGTAACTTCAAACATACATGGCCAATTTGAGGTAGTTGCATTTCCATATCATTTTTGTAGACTTTTATTGGAATAATTATGATTTTATTTATAGGGAATATATGCTATTTAATGTGTGTGTGTAATAGATACTGATTATGGTTAGTTTGAGTATAAGTAATGGTTCCTAGTTTTTATTTCTTTGGATTCAGAGGCTTCCTAGTAGTTCATGAGTATAGCTATGTTTCTACAAACTGTGCTCGCCTTCCCCAGTTCTAAACTTCAAAGTACTAAGTAACCTCTTTCGTCTAAGTGTCGTAGGGTGCCTGTCCTGTAACCGTCACCAACTTGGTTCCCCTCCTGCCTACCTCTAGTAGCAACTGCTGTGCTCTGTGTGAATTTATCCTTTAGTTTCATTGATTTTTCTGCTAATAATGAAATCTTTCATATGTGAATAATATATATATATATATATTATATATTATATATATATATATCACATTCTTTGTCCATTCACCTATTAATGAGCAACTAAGTGTATTCTAAATGTTAGCAGTTCTAGATAGTGCAGTAACAAGCAGGTCCCTCTGGTAGTCCCAGGTGCACGCAGCGGGGAGGCCGGTACATATGGTAGATTTGGTTCTAGTTTCATAGAGAAACTCTAGACTGTTCATTCTAATAATGGTATAAATTTACATCCTCACCAAGAATCTATGGGTTCCTTTTCTCCACATCCTCACCAGCATTTGGTGTGTGTGTGTGTGTGTGTGTGTGTGTG
>NC_022016.1:6862505-6863458 GCF_000317375.1 Microtus ochrogaster
TTCCAAAACTAAAGTAAGATATTGTTAAATTGTGGTTTTGACTTGTATCAAAATGGCTAATAAAGTTGAATATGGTCTATGATGTGTTGGCTACTTGAAATCATTCCTTAGATTAGTGTTTCATCTATTTTATTATTTTTAGATTCCTTACCTATTTAGAGCATTAATCCACTGCCAGATGAATCATATTTTTCTTTATCTGAAGATTATTTCTTCACTATCATACGTGGTTTTTTTCTCTTATTTTTTATTTTGCTGTTGTAGTTTATTTTTATTCTTTACATCTCAACCAAAGTTCTCCCCCTTTCTTTCCTCCCCCACCCATCCACCCCACCCAGTTCTCCTCCTCTGTTTCTCTTTAAACACAGGCTGGCATCCCATGGATATCAACCAGCCATGGCATATCAAGCTGCAGCAAGACTAGGCACACCCTCTCCTATTAAGGTTGGACAAGGTAACCCTACAAGGAATGGGTCCCAAAAGCAGACAACAGAGTCAGAGACAGCCCCCGTTCCCTCTTTTGGGACTTCCATTTTAAAAAAAAATCTACACAGTTGTAATGTACGCAGAGCACCCAGGTTGGCCCCATGCAATCTCCCAGATTGTCAGTTCAGTCTCTGTGGTGAGCCCGGGTTAGTTGGTCGGTTTTGTAAGTTTTATTGTGATGCCCTTGATTCCTCTGGCTGTAAATGGTTACTTTAACAATATGATCCAAATTGTGATATGACTAGTTTTTCTTTCATATCTTGCTTTTATATTCTTATTTTAATATTTTACTTTATTTATTTATTCATGTCTGCACGTGTGCACATGTGCACACATCTGTACATCCCACAGAGTGCATCTGGAGGATAGAGTACAATCCAGGAGCGTATTTTGACCTTCTTCATGAGCGCTCCAGAAATCAAATTCAGCAGCAGGCATGTTTCCCCACTGAGTCATCTCACTATTGG
>NC_022016.1:6863773-6870916 GCF_000317375.1 Microtus ochrogaster
GTCCCTCTTCTCACACTTTCATAGTTCCCAGTCTCACAATGAAATCTTTGGTTTGTTTTTGTCTAAGTTTGCTAGTTCTTTGAGAAGTCACGCAAGCGTTTTGGGCACATTCACCCCTTTTCCTCAACTCCTCCCAGGACCACACACACCTTCCCTCCTCCCCCAACTTTTGGGTTCTTTTTTTCCTACCATCAAGTCCACTTTGTGCTGCCTACATAGACTTAGATACACGGCCTTCCACTGAAGCATGATCCCCTTACAGGGGCCCCACTTTTAAATAAGACTGTCTGCACCTTTCCCAGCAGCTATGAATTGCTCATAACACCTCTACTAGAAGCAGACTTTGTGTCCAGCTCCTCATTCCACGCTGGGATTTGCTGTCTTAAGCTCTCAAAGGTCATATACGTGACGTCATAACTTCTGTGAGTTTCTAGGCAGCTGTCCTTCTGCCCCCTTTCACAATGATCCCTGAGCCTTGGGAAGGGGGGATGATCAATTAGCTATAAGCACACTGCTCTTAGACCAATCTTAATCATTTATATTGTTGTTCTTTATTTTCTATTGAATGAAAAATAAAGGTCACATTTCGATACCCAACATGTAAATATCTAGTTTCCATAAATACACAAACTGTTTATTGAGATATTGTCTTTATTCAATTTTTTTGTGTTTTTTAGGAAATTAGTTGACTATAAATATGTGGGATTGTTTTGGGGTAATCTATTCTGTTCTATTAATTTATGCTTCCACATTTTATGACAAGTCCATAGCATTCAATTACTATAGATTTTCAATGTCTTTAATGTTGGACAACTTGATGCCTCTAACTTTGTTCCTTTTACCTAAGGTTGCTATGGCAAACCAGAGACTTTCATGTTTCCACAGAAATTTTAGAGTTGTTTAAAAAAACATGAAAAATGTCAGCAATTTGATGCCTATTGTATCAAAGCTGCTTTAGGCATATGATATATTAATAATGTTGGTTCTTCTGATACATGAATATGAAAAGTTTCTATATTTGTGTGTCTGTGTGTTCCTCTTTAATTTCTTTCATATGAGTTTTCAAATTCTCATTATAGAAATATTTCATTTCCTTGGTTAAATTTATTCCTATATATTTTATTTTGTAGCTATATTATGGACAAGATTTCACCTAAAAAAAAACCATAACCAACATCATAGTGATGTCTAATATACTAATCTAAGATTCAAAACAAAACAAAATATCCTTTATCACCATTTTTATTTAGCATGGTATTAGAAGTTTTTTTAAGAGCAATTAGACAAGAGAAAGGAAGGGGGAAGCATGGGAATGAATGGTAAGGGAAAAACAAATTATCCCTCTATGCCAATGAATCAATCCATGCATAGGAAATGGTGTTATTGCCACTTTTCTTTCCCAGAGAGACAGAATCATTGCCTGGTTCTTACAGGAACATCTTATCCAGTATCATAGAACTCCTTATAAGTCAAGGGTTAACTAGTTCCTAGAAACTCTTTTAAAAAAAAAAAAAGCTGGTTCTCACAAGCATTCAGCCCCAATACTCTTTATCATTCTTCATTTCTTTCCCAGACTTTGTGAATAATTTTCGCCCAAATTTTCAACTTGCAATCTTTCCAAGATGCACATCCAGAATAACAGTACTGACTGCGCAGCTCTCCTGGCTCTGTATGCAGCAGTGGCCTCTCTCTCCACTTTCCAGCAGCACACATCACTAGTCCCCGTGCAAAGCTCTTGCAGATGCCTCCATCTGGGCCACTGTACACATCTGTAATCCACCCAACAATGACTAGATTTGCCTTGATGAAAAGTCCAGTGCTTTTTATGTGCTCCATCTCACGAAGTGGGTCTTAAATTCATTTTAAGTGGTTGGTTACTCCCATAACACCCATGCCACTATTGTACCAGTGAGCATATTTAACCAGGAGTGTCATTACTGTAGCTTGCAGGATTCACAGCTGGGTGAGATTGATATTTGCCTTCCAGCACTATGGACACTGCTAGTCAGAAGGAACAGAGTTTCCTGCTGAGTACCAACTAGGTGTTCTATGCTTTAGATATCTGCAGCAATCAGGTCCTAACAGTTGACAGTCCACTGTTATCCTAAAACAAATATCTCCTAAAAGATTAATGAAAGTTTGTCATAGCCTTTTTGGTCTTCAGCCCTCTTTATAGCTGGTCACCCCACTCATGTAATTTTGCTGATGAAACAATAATCCAGAGAGGATAGTTATGATGGATGTCTTCCCTGTCAACCTAACTGGATTTGAGTTCATCTGTGAGGGTGCTTAAATACCCATCCTGAATGGAGAAAACACCATCCCATTATCTGGGCTATGCAACTAAATGAAATTAAAAAACAATAAATCCAGATGTACACCATTCCGTTCTCTGATTCCTAGTCTGCCCAGATGTGTTACGCTTTCCCATAAGCCAAAATACATTTCTTCTTAAGTCAGTTTTCTTGTCATAACAATGTAAAAACTATGACTAATACTATTACTATGATTGCTTACTGACCTTGAAAAGTTCCCCTTTCATACTCTGATTTGCTCAGCCCTGAAAGTCACGAGACAGCAAGAGATCAAGCTGTGTTCAGTTCTGATATGCCACAGTGAGTCAGACTAAGTCAATTGCTGTATAGGCACCAGGTTGTGGATTACCTTATATGAAAAGGAAACTAGAATACCATCACTGGCCACTATGAAACTAGACATTTCTTTCCCTTCCAGAGCCTTAGTTTCTCTTTTTATGACTGGGTAGGTGTCAGCTCAAGTGGAAGTTGTGTTTTCTGCTAGGTTAACCATTTCTGGAGGCCATGTTCACTTTTTAGTAAGTGTGTGGCTCTCCTGTTGCTGAGTCAAGTGATAACAGAGACTCCACTGAGACAGAAGAACAATCTCTGCCCTCACAAGCTCACTCTCACACACTTCTCCTTGAAGCCCCAAAATGTCTTCTTCCTCCCAAAGTTGTTCTCTCCAAGGTTCACTCACAGAGCAGCAACTTCCCAGGCACCACTGTGATGAGTGTTCTGGGGATTCATCTTTGATTCTGTTCTGAAGCCTCTGCTTTCCAAGAGCTCAAGTGGCAGGAGGACACACACAGAACACACACACTGAATCACCGGCAAGCTGCAAGTGTCCAACAGTTGCAGGGGGAATGGCATGCTGATCAAAGAAAAGCAACCGCACGTGGTCAGCCTCTGCCTAGACCTCACTGGATAGCACAGTGCTTTTGTAGAAAGACCCACTGCCAGCTTTGAAATATCTCATTGCTTTCAACAGTTCGCTAATAAATGAGGCTCAGAAGGGTTCGCTATAATTTGTCCAAGATCACAAAGTTCGTAAATACTGGGAGGATATCAGTCAAGTCACCAAAGCACCTGCTTAGATGTGAGGCTGTGTTTCCTGATTTTTCCTTAGGCACTAGCCAAACCAGTTTGGGGCACCATGTTGGGCTGGTACAGAAACAAAGAGAATTGGCTTTCAAGTTCTAAAGTTTTCACCTGTAGAATATGACTGTTTATACCACATGTTTCCCATATGTGTGGACATGGCCTTGGGGAGAAGAAATGCTTGGATCAGGTGAAGACAGATCTAAAAATGCTGAACAGGAACCAGAAGGGTTAAAGAGAGAATCTGGGAGTTGAGGAAGCTGTGAGTCTTTAGGGACTCATGAAGGAGTGGGCATAGGGAAAATGGGGATGGCTGTGTGCTTTGGGGACAAAGGAAGAGCTTTAATAAGATTTCAACCCACTCTCACTGAAGACTAGTCTGAAGTCCACTGGGGCATGACATGGAGGGATAGATGCAAGTCTAAATTAGGAATTCACCAGGGATAAACAAGAATTGACTTTAGAGTCCTCAAGAATTAATAAAAATCAGATGGCCCTCAAAGAACTAGCCTCTAAAACAAGAAGAGGTCTAAGTCAGGCAAACAACCAGCATGTTTGTAAAGGTGCAAGCCATGCCCAGAGAATGACCTTAAGAAGCTGAGCAATTCTAAAGCTCAGAGAGGCTTTCAGTATGTAAAGGGCATGGAACAGCCTGGCAGCCAGTGGGATACCTTGGAGTCAACCATGATGAAAGCAAATTCCAGCCCAGCCAACTCTTTGATGTTGGAACTCAAGCAGTCAATGACTCTCTCTCTGCCTCTAGATCCTCCATGGGAATGGAAAAAAACCTGGCATTGCTTTGTCATATGCTAATTTTAAATGTAATCATATTTACAATTTCATTTATTAGTTTGCCTATACCAACACTGCACCTAAGAAGTCATGGTTGAAGAAAGGAAGACTGAGTATGGACTGGATACTCAGATGCCAAATATTGCCCAGGAATTAGCTTTAGGGCTGGAGAGATACTTCAGTGATTAAGAAAAATGGCTCCTCTTCCAGAGGACCAGCATTCCAATCCCAGCACCCACATGGTGACTTACAACCATCGTCACATGAGTTCCAGAGAATTCAATGTTCTGTTCTGTTAGCCATGGGCACCAGATATTCATGTGGTAAAATGCCCATCCATATATGTATAATTAAATTTTTAAAAATATTTCTAAAGAATTATTATCATTAATCCCCATGTGGTTCTTTCAAAGAGGTATCATCAACTCGACAGACTAAGAAATTGAAGTTTATAGATGTTAGGTAACACCTAAATATTTAATAAAAATCTCAATTTAGGTATGTCCAACCTGGAATCAGATGACTTGGGCTCGCCCTGATTCTTTGACTTCCAGCTCTATTCCTTATTGCCCTCTTGTATTTTAAACTCTCTGTAATTCAGTTTTCTCATCTGGAAATTGTGAATCCCCCCCCACACACACACACACACACACTTCTACCATAGTTGTGAGATTGATAACCTAGCTATCAGGGTCAGCCCACAGGGAACATTCCAAAATGGAGTTATCTCAGTGGTAAAGATGTGAGCTGTAGATTTTGAACCTGAATCCAAAGCCCAGTTTCACTCCTCTAAATGGCATGATGGGAAACAACCCCAGTGCCCAACCCTACATGAGAGACAACTGCTATCGTCCAGACACAGGGGAGTTTCCCAAAAGGGTCCAGCTTCTCTGCAGCTCTACTTAGGCCTAGCTCAGTCCCTCGGGTTCTTCCTGTTAGTTTTATTCCATTGAGTTCAATCTCAGTCAGTAGCAATTGTATCATTTGAAAGGTGGCCTTAACATATCATTTCTTTTTTATTTATTTTATTTTTGAGAGTATAATATAATTTGCTCCTTCCACCCAAATCGTCTCATAACCCCCCACTCACTGTCTTTCAAATTCATAGCCTCTCTTTCATTAATTGATGTTACACATATTTGTATATGTATCGATGCACAATTGCAACCTACTCAGTCTGTACAATGTTTCCAGGGCTGACTATTTAGTAGCTAATAATCAGCTGGTGTACTCTTCCTTGGGAAAGGCTGTGTCTCCTGCTTTCAGCAGTCCTTAGTGACTGTGATCTGTGTATGGTGAGCATGCCCCTTCTGTGCTGCCATGCTTACTGTTGCCTTCCTTGTTTGGCTCATGTTTGGGTGAGACTTTCTGGGCATAGCTTCTGACATCTCTAGGAGACAGTCTCACGCAACCCCTCTGTTCCTCAGGCTCTACAGTCTCCTCCCCCTTCTTCCACAATGTTCCCTGAGCTGTAGGGGCGGGAACTACACTGTTTGCTGATGTGCCTGATGATGTGAAAATGCCCTACCAGCAAATAGAAAGCAAGAGGCAGAATGTGTGACTGAAGTCTTCAGTGAAATCAGGGAAAACACTAGCAGAAGTCTACAACAGGGTTCACCAAAGCTTTGGTAGATGTGGGTGGACAGTGTTAGTAGGAGAAAGAATGCCAGAAACAAGTCACCAAGGACCCGCAGACAACACGGGCTTAGACAAAGCCTCGATTTCCCCAATGTAACAAAGGTCTCGAATCATTTTCCAGGTCTAACAGTCTTAGTTGCCTGGAAAGAGTACAATTAATAAGAGACTGAATGAGGCAAACTCCTCCCAAGAACCTCTTAAGCTCATGGGAGACAGGGAGGTCAGTCTCTAGAGAGAAGCCAAGCAATGGGGGCCTCAGTTTATCACCTTATCACCCAACTGTGATTCTAGATAACTAGTCTCTGATCCAAAGTCTGGGCTTCCCATCCTTCTATGGCTCCTAAGACCAAAGCTTAACCTGGAAGAGCCCACATACTGCTAGACTTGCATTGTTCTATTGCTTAAAGAAAGTAAGCTGCCATCCGTGGGAGACGGGGGAGCAGGAAAGAGTGCAGAAGCTATTTTTATGAAAGTCAAATTCACATAGATCTCATTTTTAAAAAGCCTTCAGTGAATGACAGCCCAGCTCTTCCCCAGTCAGATGAGCTCCTACAGCTCCATCAGATGGCTCCACTTCTAACACCTCTAAGGCAGAGGCGCTCAGGACGACTCAGTATGTCTGTACACACACGTAACTGTTACCATTTGAGCAGAGAGGATACTATTGGCGTCTAACAGGTGGAAGCCAAAGATGACCCCCTGCATAGTACAGCTCTCACAGGGAATTGTCCAACACTGGATGCCATGCTGTGGACACTGTGAAGTTCTGCTCTACACCATTCAAACGCCTGCTCTCCACGTTATCTCATCAGACAGATTTGCCAAGCTAATGGCGAGCATGGCTGGGGTCGTGGAGCTAACGGCTGATCCGAGCGTGGCTGAGGTCATGGAGGTAATGGCTGACCTGAGCATGGCTGGGGTTGTGGAGCTAACGGCTGAGCGAGCATGGCTCAGGTCATGTCGCCCCTGGTGCTGACATTTAGGCCACAGAGGGAGAACACTGTCTCCCTGTCATGTAACAAAGTCAGCTTTTTATCTATCTTAGTATCAAATGTGCCCTGGAGTTACATTTCCACTGAACAGGATCACTTCCAGTTAAGTGGCTGAAGATTTCAAGGAGGGAGAGAGACCCCTGAGCCTTCCAGGCTTGACTTGGATCACTCACTTGCCATATCCCGACAAGCTTGAAAAGAGGCTGTTGCCTGTTTTCCTCATCCTTCCCACAGTACCTTTGAAATCATACAATACCGGCTGCCATTCATGTGTGCTGCCAGTACCTTTGAAATCATACAATACCGGCTGCCATTCATATGTGCTG
>NC_022016.1:6871348-6885028 GCF_000317375.1 Microtus ochrogaster
TCAGTGCTGAGTATGAGGGATTACCTATTTATTTTTTCATTTCTTATTTGCTGTGTGTACATTATGGGGACACGAAGGAGGTTGGAAGACAACACTCACAAGTTCGTTCTCTACTCTCACCACGTGGACACCTAGGATGAAACTCGGGTCTTCAGGCTTGGAGGCAAGCATCTTTACCTACTGAGACAGCTCCATGATTTGGGATTATGTTTTAAAAAGGAATATTAAATGCTTTTAAAGCAACTGGGTCCTGAGGAACAGCACCCAAAGTTGGCCCTTAGTTTCTAGGCACATGTAGTTGTAAACACACGCACTTGTACCTATGCACACATGTGTGCACACATACATGAAAGTCAATAATAGTAAGATTGAGAGACCCCGTTTAAGTACAGAAAATCTAACCTAGCATGAGGCAGAAGTCAATTCTATTATGATTCCTTCTCACTTCCAGGTTTCACAGAAGAGACTATGGAAAACTAGAGTGGAAAGAGCCGTATCTCAAAGAGAGGCTGGATAGAGAAAAAAGGTGCTGTAGACAGAGACAGCCATCTGGAGGCTGAGCTGGGAGGATGTTTCCATGCCCCATTGGCCACCCTTTCGGAAACACTGGGTGGGGGTAATTATTCTCTGACCTCATACAAAGAGGTCATAAAAGGACCATCAGTGGTGGCCAGGGCTAGGTCACCCAGGCTGGCCCCATGAAGGGAAGAGAAGGGAGGCAATGTACTGTCGTACACGATGCCTTTTGTCTTCACAGCATGTGGTCGTAGGGCTGCCACCTTGTCATGTTGAGAACACATAGAGGCCATGAGAGGAATCAACAGTGAGCAGAAGATCTTATGGCTGAAGGAGGTAAGGCGCACAGGCAGGAGCAGCCCTTCAGGTCATACACTTTCACCCACTAACTGAGACTGCCACCAGTAAAATCCCAATATAGACCTCCCTCCGAGCCCATGCTTATAGGAAACAGCCAGTTTCTAAACATCGGGCTTGGTGTCACTAAAGTCAGCCAAGTTCACCAAGAAGCACATTTCCCCACAACAGCCCACTCCCTGCTTGCCCTCGTGAGGACCCTTGCTCTTTTGGAGATGGGGGAGGGGGCATGCTGATGGCTTGAAGTCATGCAGCAAGTTTGTGACCAGTCTCCTGACATCTTGACTGTTTCGTATTTGGAAATAGAAAAGCAAAAGTAAAAACACCCACTCCACATGCTGCCTTCTCAGGACGTACAGCTTTCTGAGGCAGAGATTTACATGAAGCAATTCCCCCTGAAGACCTTACGGAAGGCAGTTTACAAAGTCCATTCTTCCCCAGCTAAAGTGGGTCTCTGGGCTGTTAGAGAAGCAGCTGGAAGGGGCCTGAGGACAGTATAAACGAAAACTACCCGAAGGCCCAGGCCCTAGTGGTTTCAGTTCTTTAAACCTTCAAGCCTGAAGCTGAAACACCACTTTCTTTTCAGAGAAGGAAAGGGTCGCTTCTCTTCCACTGCAGCTGTGTGCTGGCCCAAAGGCCTTTCCTCATCCATTGCATTTAAAGCTCATCCCATTCAAAGAATATTAAAGTGACAGATAAGCGTATGGACACTACAGCAAGACGAAGTTGCTCAGGGTTTCCGTTCATGGCCCCTTTGTTCCTTGGGGGAGGGGACTTCTAACCACTCTCATTTAGATTTTTAATAGTCATGTACTCCGTCATCCCGCTCCATTTGGAGGGGAATTGAGAACAGATGGAGAGGGAAGCCCCCTCCTAAGCGACAGAAGAGAGAGACTGGTGGTTGAGGTGCCTGCAAGCCATAGTTATCCAAGCTGTCCACAGTTGGCAACCCAATCGCCATGCTGGTCTTGCTGTCTTGGACTCAAAGGAATTCAGAGTTCTGATGATGATCGTGCCCTCCTTTACTTCCCTGAGACCACAGACTTGCCACCCAACCATGCAGGCTTGTTAGTGAAATGAAAAACTAGGAAGCGTTTGTGTAGATCCAGCATTTGCCATGAAGAAGATGTCAAGGCCTGAAAGCTTCAGGATGAAGTTGCTCCCTGAGATGGAGCTGTAACCAGTACCATCATAGTGTGTGAAGTCACCATCCCAGCACAGGGATCCAGGAATGATTCTGCTAAAGGAGTAGCTGTGACAGGCAACTCTTCTCTCTAATGCTCAGAGCACCGACGTTGTCTGCTGCCTTTGGGATTTATTTATGAACAGCTAGAAGGAGACACAGGCCAAGGGCTTGCCATCAGCAGAAATATAGGGAAATACAGTGAGGCTGGTCAGGGTTGACAGCCAGCAGCTACAGGGGACAGTGGCCCCTGCAATGAGTGCCTGCAAATGTTTTATGAAACACCAAGTATTTGCATAAGTATATAAATCAAATATTTCCCTACAGTAAGACATAATTTGTATGAAAACAATTCCATGATATGCATATAATTTTACCATTTATTAAAGTTGAAAGAGAGCTTGCCTAATGACAAGGTGGATCACTTGCTTATTTTTACATAAATCATTAAATCTTAGCTGAATGTTTGACACTTCCTGATGGAGAGCATACCCAACATGTCTGAGTTGACTGGCGTTCTGACTTACAACTGTCACAGATTTACAATAGAGGGAGTAGAGAGTTGTGGACAAAGCCATGGGTAAATGAGAATCAACTAGTGAGACAAACTGGAAAACATCAGTAAAAGACAATATGCAGTTGCTTTCCTGCATTCAAATCAATGAGAATAATCACTTTATGGCGAGGCCTCCAAGGTCCATAATAGAAATCTACTGATCAGGAGGAATTCCCCAATGTGATAGGAAAAATAAGCTTTTATTGTTTAAGGCACTTCTGTTAGGGAGATAGGTCCATTGCAGCCATCAGCAGCCAGACCCCTGTCCTTCATTTTCCCCCAAAATCCAATAGACTCTGGGGTGTGTTGAGTGACAACTCTATTCTGGGGAGTGCTAGATTTGCTCACACACTGCTCAGAGACTGAGGCTGGCACACCCAGGCAGCTCAGCCTCAAGGGGTGTGTTCTGAGAAACAGAACCCACTAGGGAACATCAGTCTCCCTGTCAGTGACCTTTGACCCAGAGGACTCCACATCATGGAGGGATGGGGCCTGAATGTTAGTGCTCCCTCAGAAAATGAGTAAGGAAAAAAAATCCACCTTAAGCACATATGAAGAGGCCACCCAATCTCTGGCCTGGTGAGTGGGATTGGTACCCTTGTAAAGGCCTCCCAGAGAAAGTGATTCACCCCCTCTACCTTGTGAGGATGCAGCATGAAGGCTCCATCTTTGAAGGAGAGAGGGAACCCTCAGCAAGCATCTGGTCTGCTAGCGCCTTGGTCTTGGGCTTCCCAAGACCCAGGACAATGAGCAGTACACTACCCAGTCTAAGGTACTGTGCAGTGGCGGTGCCAAGGACCAGGAAGAGGCAAAAGCATGGAGATGTCAGGCTGCAGCAGCATGGTCTAGCCATCAACCTGTCCAGCGAAGGAGCTTGGCACCGCTCTGCAAAGTTCTCACTATATCCCCTAGTTAGCACCATCCCAAGGCTATACCTCAGTTCTTGATGTGGGAGTGTCATATATCCGTTGCTTTCATTGGTTAATTAATAAAGAAACTGCTTGGCCTAATAGGTTAGAACATAGGTGGGTGGAGTAAACAGAACAGAATGCTGGGAGGAAGAAGGCAGTGAGGTAAGATGCCTCAGACAGACGAGCAGACGCAATGCAGCCAACTGCCAGGTCAGACATGCTGAATCTTTCCTGGTAAGCCACACAGATTATTAGAGATGGGTTAAGCAAAATATGAGAATTAGCCAGTTAGAGACTAGAGCTAATGGGCCAAGCAGTGTTTAAATGAATACAATTTGTGTGTTGGTATTTCGGGGCATAAGCTAGCCAGGAGGCCGGGAGCTGGGTGGCAGGAAGCGGCCCACAGCTCCCTTCAACAAGTTCTCACTATATTCTCTAGTTAGCACAGATATCTGCACACTGCCTCCTGTGTCCTGCTGCTGTCAGCCCGTCTCTGCACGTCCAGTGGTTTGCCCTGATTTCCACCTGTTCCTGCATCTCCAGCTTGTTACCCCGGCATGTGCCATCTCTGCGTGTGCCACCGTGTTTGTATTTCTTCTCATTAGGCCTGTCTACTCCCTTCTCCCACAACCCTACCCTCCCTCACATGGGATGTGCTGTTGCAACTCATGATTTTATGAAAATTAGTTCTGGATAAAGCAGTCCCTTGGGTCCTCAGTCACCCCCTAAGTGACTTAAGTCAGCCTTAAGTTAACCTCCCTCTTCACCCGTGCCCAGTTTTGATTAGCTAGTGTGTTGAGCTATCTTTGAATCACTTCCTTTCCCTCTGATAGTGGACCTCGTCTCTATTCGTTACTCATTTCCAGTCCCAACTGCTCAATGCTCACACTCCACCTCATCCCTCTAACTTACTACACTGTTGCATTTGGCAGGAGTCCTAATATTCCCTTCTGCACAGCCTCAGCTTTGTGGCCAACTAGAGAAGCATTCCATGGAAAGGCTGTGATAAACTTGTAACCCTTGGGGACTTTCGTAGTTAGAAAGAGTCGACAGAGTCCAAGCAGACTGTGTGTGAACACGATGCTTCATCTGCCCTTTCCAGAGGAACTGCCCACCTCCTCTGCTGCCTCATCTCCCGCTCATTTCCCACACCCTCCTTGCCCTGCCTGGAGCCCTGTCTTGTCTCTCTGACTACCCTGACCTCTGCTGGCCACAACCTCCAGAAGTAACAGAGCAGAGCATAGGCCCAGCAAACTTGGAGCCTGAGTTCAACTTCAGCTTCTACCACTACCACTCCCTTCTTTGGTGATTCTGAACAAGCAAGAATTGTTTTTCTGGTTTTGTTTACTGCTCTTCAAAATTAGAGGAACAATGACTACCTGAAAAGGCCATGTGGGATTCAAGAAAGATCATATAGATAAGGAACTTTAGGGTTGAGGGGATAGCTCAGTTGGGTAACTGCTTGCCTAGAGACCATGGGGACCTCCTGAGTTCAATCCCCCAGAAGACAAAGGAAGGGGTAAAGACAGGAGGACCCTTGGAGCTTACTGGCCTGCTTGCATAATTGACAAGCTCCAAGTCAGTGAGAGACTGCTTAAATAAACAAGGTGAACAGCACCTAAGGGAGGGCCTCTGAAGTTGCCTATGGCTTCCATTAACACACGCACTTGTGCAGACGCACACCTAGGTGCATGAGTGTGCACACACACATGATTTTGAGAGCCATCTAAAATTGGGGCAACAATGCGGAAACATTCGTTCTTATTTTCCCTCTTCCCTAGACCAGCCATCATCAAGTCCCTGATAGGCTTGCAGGCTTCCCTGTGCCTAATAACCACAGAGTGGCAATAGCGATTCCCGGCAGTCAGAGTCGGGTGTCATCAAGCATGAGGTTCTGGGCAGTATTTACATCACCACCACCAATGGCCCTTGGCTCCATCCTTATTCTCCCTATCTCCATCCTTGAAATCTATCAGAAAACACAACTCAAACCACTCCCTCCTGTTTGAACTGTCCTGAATCCTTCCAGCCTGGGATAACATGTCCCAACAGTGATGTGCACTCCCTGAGCCCTGGCCACATGTAGAGTTCCCCCACAGGTTTATTTAGCAGTTATATCCTGAACCTGAATTATCAGCTTACAAAGCTCATCTACTGCCTGTGAATGCTTGCGGGCTAGTGGGCAAGAGCACCGTACAAATACGTCACTACAGCGCTATATGACAAGACTTCCGTAACTGAGGTATTCAGGATTGCCTCACAGATGCATGAACAGAACGAAGAAAACAACCATAGACATAACAGTATGAATGGGGCAAAGCCCAGGGAGTTTCAGCCTTACATAAGGAACTTGAGGCAATTAAGGATGCAGAGCGTGGAAGAGAGTCTTGCCCAGGAAAGAGTCCACTGATTGGTCAATCTATACCAAATGCCCAGCTCTGAAAACACAAATACCAGTAAGAATGCACAGACTGAGAAGGTTGTAGTTACATGTTTATGAATATATATGTATATTCAGATACATACATGTATGTAGCAACAATTAATAAAAAGAGCCTATGAATCTAAGAAGAGCAAGGAGGGACATATGGGAGGCTTTGGAGGGATGGAAGGAGAGGGATGCATGATATAATTATATTATAATTTAAATAAATGGAACAAATAATTTTTTATTTTTATTGAGCAATATTTTTTCTCCCCCCTCACCTTTTACCCTCTCCCATGATCCCCATGTTCCTAATTTACTCAGGAGATCTTGTCTTTTAGATCCATGTATGTCTCTCTTAGGGTCCTCATCGTTGTCTCGGTTTTTTGGGATTGTGTATTGCAGGCTGGTTTTCTTTGCTTTATGTCTAAAAGTCACTTATGAGTGAGTATATATTATATTTGTCTTTCTGGGTCAAGGTTACCTCATTCAAAATGATGTTTTCTAGATCCATCTATTTGCATGCAAATTTCAAGATGTTACTATTTTTTTCTGCTGTGTAAATGTACCACAGTTTTCCTATCCATCAAGGAAAGGGGCATTTAGGTTGTTTCCAGGTTCTGGCTATGACAAATAATGCTGCTATGAACATAGCTGAGCACATGTCCTTGTGGCATAAAGATCATCCTTTAGGTATATAGCCAAAAGTGGTATTGCTGGGTCTTGTTTCCCAATTTTCAGAGAAATCACCATACAGATACCCAAAGCGGCTGTACCAATTTGCACTCCTACAAGCAATAGAGGATTGTTCACTTTACCCCACATCTTCTCCATCACAAGTTGCCATCAGTGTTTTTGATCTTGGTCATTCTTACAGGTGTAAGATGGAATCTCAGAGTTGTTTTGATTTGCATTTCTCAAATGGCTAAGGATGTTGAGCATTTCCTTAAGTGTCTTTCAGTCATTTTTTATTTATCTGTTGAGAGTTCTCTGTTTAGGTCTTTACCCTATTTTTTATTAAATTATTTGTTCGAACAAATAATTTTCAAATTAAGAAAAATGACTTTTCCCAATCAAGAAGCAAGAGGGCAAACATCTGCTCACACACACACACACACACACACACACACACACACACACACACACACGTTGCCCCATCTCATTCTTCATGGCATGAACTTTCTACAGAACACTCTGGGGAAAAGTTATTCCAGAACTCGGATGCCAGAGGACCATGTAGGGATGGTGGAAAAACTAAAAAAATGATCCAAGGAAGGGCAGAAAGAGTCACAGAAGCCCTGGATATTATGCAAAGCATCCTTCACACTTTAGAGTTCACAGAATCCTGGCCCCACCCCTTTTACAGTCCCACATGGTGGGAAGAATGGAGTCTGGAGAGTCGAAATGATCTGGATCAGTTCCCCAATCATTGAATTTCCTCTCAAACTCTCACTCTTGAAGCATTAATCTCCTGCCTCTGCGAGTGTGGTGTATTTCTAAATGGCACTGACATGGGCTTAACACTGAGATGAATGTGTCTTTCCCTTCCTTCGGTTTACTGCCCCAGCTTAACAGGCACCGCCACCTCTTCCCACTGACAGATGCCACGCAACAGTAATGACCTGAGTTCTGTGGTCCACCATCTTTCTTCTCAAGATGTTTAGATCTAGAATCACTAAGGAAATCCTCTGGACATGTCCGGGCTGGGGTGGGGCTGGGGTGGGGTGGGGTGTTCAAAGTGGTTTAGGTGAAAACGGACTCTTCCCTGAGACTTTCTCCTTTGCCCAACTTTGTAAGAAAGGACAGACCTCTGCTCCAAAATCTACCCTAAACCTGTTCTTCCCTGAGAACTTACCTGTTGATACTTTATCCAAAATGCCAGTATGCTCCTCCCAGATGATCAGAGAAATGTTCAACTTGTTTCCCAACTCTCCCTTCCCTTGAGCTGCTTTCAAAAAGGTAGCCATCAAGATCTTCTCAAAACAAAACGAAAATTCAACAACTTCTTTGCCTTGTGCCTTCAAAGACCCTTCTGGAAGGTCAGCTACATCTTGCTCCACCCCCAGAAGCCCTATCCAGTCAGCTGCCTTCGTGAGCACCCAAGCCCACTGCTCCATCTAGGCGCCTTGATGCTCACACTCTGGGAACACACCCCATGCCTTCTCACGAAGGACACTCTTGGCTGGTTATGTACAGCCTTCCTGCCTTCTTTAGGGCCCCATTCCTGTGCCTGCTCTCAAGGAGGCTTAGTCTCTTCTTAATTAACTGTTTGAGTCCATGTCCAAATCATCAGAGAGTAAGGACAGTTCCTCGCATGTGTGTCCCCGTGGTTTCTTCATGCTTGCTCTTGTGTTACCCTCCCCATTCCTCCTCCCCACCCTCTTCTTGGCTTCCTTCCTTCTTTCTAACCATATTATTAAATTAAGATCATTCCCGAGCTGTAATTCAGCTAATAGAATTATTGGTTTGCCATCGTCCTGACCAAACATAGAGGGCCCCGTCAACCTCAGTCCTCCTTTTATGGTTTCTACTACCTATAGTCAACCATTGGCCAAAAGTGCTGAACAGAGAATTCCAGAAATGAACAGTCCTACATCTGAACTGCTTACCATTCAGAGAAATGTGATCTTGTTCTTGCCCCATCGTTGCTGTCGCCTGCTTCTGCTGTAGGAGCTGTGCTCTCCCACTGCGAAGCTGTCAGTAGACATCTTGACTATCAGATCACAGCATCAGAATGCTTACAATAACATAGGCCGCACTTTATTTAAGAGAGCTTTCGAGATGCACCAGTAGCTATGCTGGCAATTTTAGTAGAGGGTAGTGTTACAATTGTTCTATTTATCAGTTATTCCAGATATTTTCTTAAGGCACCTAATTTTTAAACTAAGATTTGTCACAAGTACACATGAAAAGGAAAGCCATTGTATCTATAGATGGCCCCCAGTGTATATAGTTTGTTTTAAAATTTCCTCTTCATGATGGTACAAAAACAACGCATAGATTTTATTGTATCCTTCCTAGCAAACTATGACACACACTCTCTGGGGAGTCTCGGCAGCTGCAGTAGGCCCCAGCCCTCATCAGCCACTCAACAAAAACTCTTCAGCTCCCCGTGGCACTAAACGTGATGTTTGAGACCTTAAATGTGTTAGATATGATTTCAACTTCCAATATCCTTGCCGTCAATAGCTTGTCTGGGTGTCATCACATCGTAAGCTGCACATAGGTGGAAGAGTGCTCTCATGGGATTTGGTGACTTGGAGTTTCAGGCATCACAAGGGTATGCAAACATACTCCCCGTGGCTAGAGCGGGCTGCATGCACGCACTTTGTGTATGTGGAGGGGGCGGGGTCTAGGTTTTGCTGTTTGGTTAATGAGTGCATTGACTCCCTTTTCTACAATCTGATCACCATTTGCCTGTGAATCCATTGAGAAAATAGAAAAGAAGAAATACACATAGCGACCAAAATAGATGTCTGTGTCACCAAAGAGGATTTAACAGATGGCAAGTAAACCCATAAAAAGATATTCGACAGCGTTAGTCATTAGGGAAATACAAATCAAAACCATTGTGAGTTACTATTTCACATCTATCAGAATGGCTAAAGCATGCTGGGTTTGGGGGTGTACACCTTTACTCCCAGCACTCAGGAAGCAGAGGCAGATGGATCTCTGAGAATTCAAGGCCAGACTGGTCTACAGAGTAAGTTCCAGGATAGCCAGGACCACGTAGAGAGATAACTGTCTCAAAACAAACAAATAAGAAGAGCTAAAGTGAGCTCAGGAGATGTTCCAGAGGGTAAAGTGTGCACCCTAGGCATGAGAAGAAAGTTTGAATTCCTGGAACTCACATCAAGTCAGGTGATGCACATCTGTAATCCCAGAAATCCTACAGGGAAACAGGAGGCAGAGACAGGAGGATCCCCAGATGTTCTCAGGCTCGCTAGGCAGAGAGCAAACACAGCAGCAAACACGAAGTGGAAAGGAACTGACGTCCAAGGTTGTCATCTGACCTACGCCTACACACCATGCGCATCACACATACCGTGACACATCATACCACGTACACAAACACCCACACTGTGACATGTATGTATACACACACACACACGTAGGATAGAAACAAGTAATCATACCAAACTCTGGGAAGGCTGCTGGATCTCTGGCAGGCTGCTGCTAGGGACGAAGTAGCACAACATCTCTGAAGCGACTTCAGCGCTCACCACACAGCTCAGCAAAGTCGTTCTTGGTCACTGTTCAAAGAAATAAAAGTGAGTTTGTACAAAGACCTCCACATGAGCATTCATGACAGCTTTATCTGTAATAACTAGACATAGCTTAAATGGCCTTCAGTGGGTAAGGTTAAACAAACCGGAACATCTCTTCCATGGTACAGTGCTCTGTCACCAAAAGAAATGTCAAGTTTCAATAGCAAAGATTTGGGCCAGCCTCGAAGGTTCATTTCTTGGTAGGTCTGCTAAGTTAAGCATGAGTAAACAGGGGTCATAAAAACCACCCTTTGCTGGAATTCACCTCAATGGATGCTAACTATGAGTTTAGTATGTAAGTACTACCATGTTAGGAGCAACAACCATAGAGAAGGCTTAGCACTGCCCTGCCAGCTTGGGTGCTGGTGCAATGAAGTAACAGAAAGAGCCGAGCCAAGTCCAGTATGAAGCCCTCACTGTCAAGAGAAGATGGGATGAGCACGGAAGACAGCATTGTACCCAGCTGAGGGAAGGGGGTGCTAGAAAGGGTTCTACGTACCACTGAGGAATGAAGGAAGCATGCGTATGAAGAGAAAAACGGAAGCTTCCACAGAAGCGAAGATAGCACAGGGAAGCGCTAGTCTGTAGGGACCAGAGAAATGCTGTCTGGAGAATGTGGGAAGAATGAGCCTGGGTCCTGAGGAGGGTGGACAACAAGCAGACTCCAGGACAAGGGTTTTCCCACACACTGAAAGTGTTCTGGCTATGATGAAGGTTCAAGGAACCACTGGACAGGAGCAGGGTATCCAGTTTCCTGGGTTTTTTTTCTCTTCTTTGCCCATTGTATATTGTTTGGTCATTCATTTGTTCTGCAGGGGTACGTGGTGGAGTGCACACACTTGTCACTCTCCCCTTCTACCATGCAGGTTTCAAATAGCAAACTCAAGTCGCCAGCCTCAGCAACAAGCACCTTCGCTTGCTGAGCCATCTTGCTGACCCCGGGCTCCTGATTTCCGTAGGGGTCATAAAGATATGGCCTCCTCTCCTCTCCTCTTCCCTGGTGACAGCCCTCCCTACCTCCAAGACCAAGTTGAAACCCCACCTCCTTCTCCAGAAGGTCCCCTCACCCCCTCACTGGAGGAGATGCTCTCCTCCAGAGAGCAGGTACAAGGAACGTGTGTGTGTGTGTGTGTGTGTGTGTGTGTGTGTGTGTGTGTGCCAAATGGTAGCATACGTGCAGTGGATGGTGATGTTTACAGTCGGAAGCCAGTCTGCCTGAGCTGTGGTCATTTTCTAGTCACCCCCTGTCTGTGTTCAGTCACCTCATCTGTGAAGCAGAAGTACGTGGAAAGGCCTCTCAGGACCAGGCACACCATTAGTCCTGGAACTCTGGAGTCAGGAGCAGGAAGAGCTCTGTGAGCTTGAAGCCAGCCCAGTCAACCTAGCGAGTTTCAGGACAGCCAAAGCAACATAGCAAGACCTTGCCTCAAAAAACAAATAAACAAGCTGGGTGGTGGTGGCACACACCTTTTATCCCAGCGGTCAGGAGGCAGAGGCAGGCGAATCTCTTTAAGTTCGAGGCCAACCTGGTACACAGAGTACGTTCCAGGACAGCCAAGGCTGTTACATGGAGAAACCCTGAATTGAAAACCAAACAAACTAATACACAGCTGTCTCAGGATGGAATAAGCAATGAATTAAAAAGCAAGGGCTTGGTGAGTGTTACTCCTTGTCATTCCGGCTGCCATACCCCTCCCCGATCTGCAGCCAGCACAGGCAAGGCAAACGTTGGGACACAGGAGCACAGAAGTCCATGTCCTTATCTCTCTGACAGTCACTCCTGACTATGACCAGACCCATTCTTCACTGACTGTCCTCAACAGATTAGAAATATCCTTATGTGAGCCGGGCAGTAGTGGTGCATGCCTTTAATCCCAACACTCCAGAAGCAGGTGGATCTCTCAGTTTGAGGCCAGCCTAATCTAAAGAGTGAGTTCCAGGACAGCCAGGGCTACACAGAAAAACCCTGTCTTTAAAAGCAAAAACAAAAACAAATCCTTACATTTCACGGGTAATCTCAGATTATGACTTAGAATGGGCATCATCCTGGCTCTGCCTCTTGCTGCCAGCATGACCTAGGGCAGGTACCTTTTTACCTTTCAGAACCTCCATGTTTCCATCTGTCATCTGTAAAATGGCAGGGAGTTGCTATCAGAGCAGGAAGGTTAAGAGGCAGTTGGCAGAGGACTGCTGTAAACGTGATTTCCATTTCCTGCTGCTGCTGCTGTGAGCCACTTACCTCCCAGGCCCTCACTTTCACTTCCAGGAGGAACACACTCCTCCGTACAACTCTGGCAGGAGTCCAGCGCAGGGAGCAGGTACATTTTAATGCGCCCCACCCACTGACTTGCTGCATTCTGGATCTCCTCCTCCAGGGACTTTCCTGACTTCCCTTCTGTAAAAGAAGGAAAGAGCACATCACATGAGCATACTGTATACAAATATGCTTGGGAAAGCTTTCTCCTTCTTCTTCTTCTTCTTTTTTTTTTCCTTAAACCAAACTTGGTTTCTGTTGTAGGCGGCACATTCCCTAGCCAGGCAGGGCGGGCTGGAGCGAGCTGTCAGGGGAGGCGGGAGTAAAAAGGGGAGGAGAAGCAGAGCATGAACTCACCCAGTGTGACAGCTACTCCCTTATTTAATGGGGGGGTCTCTGGTCAGGAGTCAGAAGTGCCTCCAGGAGAGCAGAAGCATGGCTGAGGAGCTGGGGCTGGGCTTCCAGGAAGCAGTCAGAGTGGAAATGGCAGAGGGCAGAGCCAGGCCAGCCACCAGGAGCAAAGCATTCTTGGCTCTCATCTGCTGCCTGCTGTCAGTTTTCACGGTTGCAGGACTTAGCACCTTCCTGATGGTCAGCCAGCCCGGGGCCCTGGGAAGAGACTGTATGCAGCGGGTAAGTACGCTTGCTCCTGCCTAGGGAATCAGTGGTCTCTCTCCAGGCAGCTACTCATTCCAGCTTGGGGCCTATGTCAGAACTGTTCGTGGACAGCGTTGCCAGCTTCCCTGTACAGAGAAAGTACAGACTGGGAGGGTGAGAGATGGAAAGGTCCCATCTGGTTCTTAACTCTGCATTTCCAGGGAATTGAGTTGTTTTTTTCATCTGATGTTTATACAAGAACAACTCCACTGTCCATTTTTTAAGATAATTACAATCATAGTGTACTGATACTTTGGAAACATTTCTTTTTCTTAAAAACAAAAGGCTCTTAAATTGTTTTACATAATTTGTGGTTGTTGAGGTGAAAGAAATAGAAATCACAGGCAAGGAAATGAAGAAAAAGCCTTACTCATAAATCCTCAGAGGTGAAAACTATTAACTATCTAAAGTACATAATTCCTTTCTGTTTTTAATAAAATGGGATTATTCTGAGCTTCCTACATAGTGTGAACCTATGTTTTGTTTCTATAGTATTGACTCTATGATGTGTGGCTGGCTATGTTCCTATATGTGTGATTACTATGATGTATGG
>NC_022016.1:6885610-6887772 GCF_000317375.1 Microtus ochrogaster
ACTATGTTCCTATATGTATGATTACTTTGATGTATGGTTGACTGTACTATGTTCCTATATGTATAGGCTAAAATGTTTAACCAGTTCCCCTTCTTGGGTTTAGAAATATTCTTCACTGCTCAGCTAAGAACCTAGTGAGGCTAAGGTCTCCCTGGAGAAGCTGTCACCAAAAGGCTGTGGGACTGGAGTTTGGAGAGTGAGGTGCAGCTGTCCGGGAGGAGACCAGGATCCTGGGAACCCCTAGAAAGGATCTGAAAAGTCAACGACTATTCTTTAGGGGGAAATGTCCCGCATGCTCTGTAAAGGCTGATTAAATTTTAGTCCCAAGAATTCAACTATAAAGGAGAAAATGGGCAGCTTAATTGGAAACCTGGTCTCTAATCAGTCCTGGACAATTTCCACATTGTGGCTAATGTGTAACTCCTGCCACTCCATCAGGGTCAACAAACAGTGACTGCGGCAGCCACGTGCCACGGCTTATAGATGCAGACACGTACAAGTAGATCAGAAAGGCTGCTTAGGTTAGAAGAGAACTGGAGGGGATGAGAAAATGGGAGGTCAGGCTTTGACTCCAGACACACCACACACACACACACACACACACACACACACACACACACACACACACATGACTAAGAGACTTCAGGGAACTCTCCAACCAGAAGGGGACAGCTGTCTTGAACGAAGTATTACTAAGTGGCCTCCAGCAACCTGTGCCTCCCTGGACTCTGAAGGGATGCCGACATACAATAGGATTCTATTACCAGGACGCTGTCTGTAATCCCGATGTTGGCAGAAGCCACCAGTGGATGCTGCAGTCCAGGAAAGGGAATTGGCAGGGAAGTGACCAGACAGGAAGACCCATCAAGGAGGGCACAAAGTTTATCACAAATAGCAACAACTCAGAATCCCCTTCTTGCCTCCCCTACTCAGGTGCTGGAGACTTGAACCACACTAGCCTAATACCTCCCATCCCATCACAAAGAAAACAGTCTCCCTGACAACGGGGCATGGGTTGGGGAAGGTACACAGGATGCTTGAGGATGTTGTTTAGCCAGGCTATAGGACATCTTAGTGCAGCAAAACAGAAAAGAGAAGGGGGTGAGGCTGGGGTGGGTGTGTGGGGTGCTATGGATTTGTAACAGTAACAAATGTACAGTTATGAAGTAGCAACAAAATAATTTTATGGTTGGGGTCACCACAGCATGAGGGACTGTATTAAAGGGTCACAGCAATAGGAAGGTTGAGAACCAACGTTTTAGAGGAATCTAGAAGGAAGCTAACCCTTGGAAAGGACCTGACTAGAAAATGCAAAAGTTTGGACCAAGAAAAGGGTGGGCAGAGGGAGCAGGAAACATTGGCCATTTTCCTCTTTAGACCTTTGACAGGACTCGTGGGAACCAGGGCACAAAGAAGCCAGGTAGGAGCCATGCCAAGAGGCTAGGCTGGCCAGGAAGAAATCACATTGAGGAGGGCAGAGATGGGAGCGGAAACTAAGTCAAAATATGGCTCTCAGGTTCCTGTGCTTAAACTCCAATTTGGCCATTTGTGCCCAAGTGAAAAACAGGCTCCTTGCTAAATGTCTTTGAGCTGTTTCTTCTTCAGTCAGAAGGGGGCGTTTCTGTCAGCATGTTAATAAGACAAGTGCAGGGGCATTTTGCATGGCCAGAATGTGGCTGAATGGCATGCTCAGGAGCCTGGGATACATTTACCACTCTACGCCAGGCACCAAACAACCACGAGGGAAACTTGATCTTGGGTCTCAAGGAGCTTAAAGGTTGTAGTGTGAGACTGAAAAGAAAAGAAGCTACTTCTGCCTGCCTGTGCTACAGCGTTTCCCTAGCCTGGCCTTTGTTTTGCAGATAGGCATCTGAGGGGGTGGAGACTTCTCCAAGACTATTTCTCTAGTTGGAGGCAGATCCAAGCTTAAAACCAGACAGCCCAAGCCGTGCTCTGCGTTCCGGCTGTGCGCTGGGTTCTAGATATCACACCGCGAGTTGAATAAAAGCTTCCGCGCTGCCAAGGAGGAAGGTCACAGCTGCTACCCCACGGCAGCCCAGTGAGGATTTTCACAAACCTATGGCACACTCACAATCACCCACCAAGGACTCCTAGCTTGGCAGGAAATTAGGAGTGTGTGTGTGTGTGTGTGTGTGTGTGTG
>NC_022016.1:6888001-6893763 GCF_000317375.1 Microtus ochrogaster
TAAGATGAGATGTGCAGGACAGGCAGTGGAATTAGAGGTCGCAGAGGAGCAGAGAGATTGCTTTTTGATATGCATGGGCAGCAGACACAGCCCAGCACTCACAGTTCAGTGTAAAGAGCCAAGCGACTCACAGCAGACACAATAGCAGACACTTTGTTCCTGGAAGAGCTCACCTGCATGTGTGCATTTATAAATGCATGGAGTAGCCCAGGAAAGGCTGAAAAGTAGAGCTTCTTGCTGACGTGAAAGGGAGGCAGGTGGCTGAACCAGCGAAGGGTGAAAATGCTTATAAACATTACTTGAAGAAAGTGTGATGTGTTCCCTATTTAAAAAAAAAAATAGAGGCAGTGCAGTGTTTTAGGATCTTCAGATTTATGGGAGGCTAGGCTGATTTGCATTTTGGAAAGGCCATGAGTCACTGAAATCTCAAATCTAGTCTGGGTTCTAGACTGGCCACTAGCTAGTTTGTCATCTCCCTTCCCGTGGCCTCTGCTTGCATTTGTATAAAATGTGGATAATTAGAAACAGGGTATGTCTGGCATTGTGGAAACTGGCCAACAGCAAGCTTACATCATCATGCTGAGCAGGGAAGTTCCCTGACTGGGAGATTACTTCACAGAGTACAACTTCCCTACCTGCTGTGGAATCTGCCCTTGCAGGACAAAGAGCAGGTTTGGGTGCTGTGGAGCTCTTCTTGGCTTTAAGAATGTCTCAGTGCTCCCTTCTGCACTACAGTCTTGCCCATCACCACAACCTCTCCCCTCAAACCGCTGTGTCAGTTGATTTGACCATAGTTAGGTATCCTCTGGGGCCCTGAATGTTTCCACGGCTCCAGAGCAGGTGCACTGGCTCTGTGTGTCCTCATCCTCCCCCAGCTCCAGCAGAGAAGATGCTGGAGCCTCTTGGCCCCACGCCAGGCATAGACAGACTGGTACCAGATTCTGTGTTTTGAATCGCCTGGACAGTGTAGCAGGGCTTCCCGCTCGGCCTGTCACCTTCTGTGCTGTCCTCCCAGACTCTCTCACATCCCTGCCAGTCCCTTTTAATCTCATTACTCCGCCTTTCTGATTACTCCTGCAAGCTTCCACTATTTTCTGTACCTCACATAGCAGAAATGTCTGGAACACATTAAATGATCAATAAATACTAGCTCTATTTCCTCCTGGAAAGGTACCAACTGTACCTGGCAAAGACATTCACTTGGTGTTTTCTGGATGGAAAGGAAGATAAAATTCTTGGGCAATTTATCAGCCTTCCGTGATCCTCAGACTCTCTGTCCACTTTCTTCCTCACTGTCGTGGGAGTTCTGCAAGACTCCAAGACATCCAGAAAGCTATAAGCAAAGACAGGATGCTCCCCAGAGGGCTTCCCTGCCCACTCTGCCTTGGACAGGACTCTTATCTTCCCAAGGTTTTTCTTATTTTGAAGGTAAGCAATACCCATAATCCCCAGCATTGTCTAGAAGACCCAAACAGATAAGATGGAAGAGGTGTGTCCAAGTCTGTCCCATAGTGGAGTTACCCCTGCTGTGAGCAGCTGCCAGGGACACCAGTGGTAGGTCCAAAGGCAGAAAAAGACCACGCTGCAGGTCACCTCACAGGCCACACTGTCACTCCCTCAAGCGAGCCTGCACCACAGTGAGCACCATACTAGCTTGGCAAACTCCTGTGCCCTCACCCAGCCCAATAGTGTATGCTGCCAGACACCACAGCCCTTGCATAGCGTAAAGGTGTGTCCCAGCCTGAGCCTCATGCCACACGACAAATGAACAACAGCAAGCTGAGGGTTTGAAGTAGACAGTTCGGCTTCTTCACACATTGGCATTATCAAACTATTCATAGTAAACTATTGATCTACCAAGCCTACAGAGTGTCTGTTTGGGGAAAGGAGTAACGCCACTCCTAAACTTATACAGGATCTTAAATCCACTGCTTCCCATAAAACATAGCCAATGGCAGCTCCTGTTTATAGACAAAGCAATAAAAGCCTAAAGAAGGCACAGACAACACAGTATTGCTTGGGCCCAAAGAAAGAAGGAAAGGAAATGAATTGATAGCGATTTTAAGTGCAGCCTTCCTGAGCCACAAGGATAGGCCTGCCAGCAAAGAATCTCGAGGTCACCTGCTGTGCCAGGATCGGGAACCAAGAAATTTCGAAGTTGGGATTTCCGAATTTACTCTGCTACAAATGCCTGACTCTTGGCAAGCCTGATCCAGGCCAGGGAAGCGGATGACGCAATGAAATGAGATTAACTAAGCCATTTCCAGAGGGATTGATGCTTGTGAGGATACACAAAGAGAGGAAGCCTAACTTGCCCTGATTTCTCCTAGATGTGCTGTGGGACGTGTCGCAGGTCATAAAGCATGAATATCTTTTCAATTGCAGCTATTATGACAGCAAGAAATGGATATAACTTCCTGTTGTGAACAGGATAGACAAGAGCAGGTGACCGCAGCGGGTGGGAGGGGAGGCTAAGTGGATCATTACTTTAAAAACACTCACAGGAATTTTTCTGGGGAAATGCCAGGAATCTAAAGACCAACCCACCGCTAAGCTGTTTGCTGGTATTCCCTGTCGATGCGTAGAAGGACCCTGGTGTACCCCAAGGAGAATTTGATCCAGCGGTTCAGATCCAGGCCCCTTCCCTCCTTTTGACTTTGTGAAGGCTCTAAACCCCAGTGATGAACTCAACTTGCTCAGACTATTAAAAGGCTTACATGCTAAGGCCCAGTGCAGAGGCCAGCAAAAAGGAACACTTGGCTAATTGGCATGTCCTCCTTCCCACAGCCTTTCTTCTGCCTAGCTTAAAAAAGTAGATTCAGTCAAGAAATGTATGCAGCAAAGGACACAGTCAGTTTGAGCCAGTAGTCACTACTAGTCAACATACCAAAAAGAAAAAAAAAATCAATGAAAGAAGGAAAATCATAAAATAGTGATAATGTTGCAACCTGTAATAATTAAAGGTCGGGGGATGAGTGGGGGAATTACTAATAATATTTCAAGGGTTAAAGCAAGCTGCAGGTCCTGGACACACCACTGTCCCACTAAGACGTATGTTCGTGAGCGTGCACATTTGCTTTCTTTGTTTTTTTTTTTTCTTGTTGTTGTTGTTTTTTGTTTTTTTCTGACTCTGGTTTCTGGCCAACCCTTACAACTTTCAACAAACATTTCAAGAGCCCCAGCTGTGTTCCACACAGACTTTAGGGGCCCTTTAGAGACTGTAGTACCAACAGGCCATGACTACTCAGCTCTAAGTGGTTCAAATGTTGTTGGTGTTGTTGCTACATTTATTTTGTTATGTGTACAAGTGTTTTGCCTATATGTGTGCATGTATATCACACACATATCTGGTGTTCAAGAAGGTGAAAGACACTACCAGATCCCCTGAAAGCGTGGCTGCAGCTGGCTGTGAGCCACCGCATCGATGCAGATGCAGGAATTTCATGTGCAAGAACAGCACTTGCATTTACGTGCTGAGAATCTTCCCAGAATAAAAGGCTTTAATCTCACCAAAATTATCTCTCTCCCAGATTTCGGGGTGTGAAACGCTGGCTAGTATCACTGAATCTGAACTGTGCTCCATCGCTCGCTCCTCTCTGCCTCTGTCCTCCTAAGGTCTGGAAATCTGCTAATTTTGTAGATTACATAATCCAGTAAAAACACAGGCACTTCCCTGGCTACTGGGGACAGGGTGGTTAAGAGCAGACCAGCCCTTCTGCCTAGCAAATTCTCCTAGAAGGAAAAGCATTGTCACAAGAAATAAAATTGGATCCTGATTCTCAGTCCTTGGTTTGAGAAGTTATGCTAAAGGGAAATGCCCAGGGTCCATTTGAATTTGGAGAGTAACGAAGCAGCCTTTTGGACTTATCATCTTCTAAGTACCCCAAAGTCACCCAGAAGAGACAGAAGAAACCAGGCTGAGAGGGTAAGAAAGATGTCCTATTGTCCTGGTGTTTCCAGGAGCTATCTGCAAGGCAGGCATTAGGGCAGCTTGGCTCGTGAACCTTTATTTCCCCTCCACAGCAGTAAAGGAAAGGAAGATAGAGTCCCCGCTCCTGTTTTGCCTGCAGATTTTGGGATGGTGTGGTCTTCAACACCTTCCAGCAGGGCACAGCTCAGACTCCACATGTAGATAGTGGCAGTCTGGACCACTAAAACCCCATGCATCCCAACCATATATGGAAATAAAATTTGTGTTCAAGGAATTAAAAACCCAACAGAGCCATCAGGAATCTGTGTGTGTGTATCCCAGATATCTGCTCACAGTCCTGGGACTCTTAATCAAAATGGAATGCTCTAAAACCTTCCCTGAGAGTCCGTTCACACAGTATAAGCAGGATGAATGATAGTTTCTCAGCAGAGAAGTAAACGAAACAAGAGGAATCTGACTAAGGCAGGTATACTTCTTGTTTACCAGGAGGAGATCCAATAAAGATCTCCCCAGTACTCTTTGAGCACCTCACTTCCCACTTCCTGCCTCACCAAATAACAAATTCCCTTATTAACTCTGCCCATAGCAAGTCAAGTACCAGATAGACACCAAACCACTTCTAGGTGTGTCTCCATCCTCAAGACAGCAAACTATGGACGTGGGACAGTTTGCCCCAGCAATTGTTTAGGCTTTTCCAAGACCCTGGGTGAATATGCAGTGTCTTCATTCCCTAGCAGGAAGCCTTGCCATTTTCCAGCTGCCCCCGTGTGCGATTGGGCCTCCTTATTCTTGCACAAGCTGTTAGCATGCTAGTGTGGCTATTCCTCCTCCTTCATCTGGCTGACCTGTCAGGACCTTTAAGCATCTGTTCAGACTGACTCCCCTCACAGTTCTAGACCAGTTTCATGTTCGGTGAACCTTGAGCTTGCCCCCACTGCCACCTTGCTGGCCCTCTTGACTTCTGGCCCAAGACATCAGGAGCTTGTCTGTAGGCTGTAAGTCACCTGACCAGAGTTAACATGCTATTCCACCTCATGTGGTATATAGAATATTCAACAAGCCCCACTGCCACTATGGGGATGTGAATAGCAACCATTATAGAGTGTTTCATGAGACTGGATGTACTTATAATAAATAAACAGCAGCCGAACTCTCTGTACTTTTAAATCTCTTGATTCATGCACTGTGGCAAACTCTTACAGCTGGAAACACGGGGGCATAAAAAGAAGGAAGCAGTTAAGAAGACAGGCGATCATTGGGATACAGGATGTCAGGATAAGCGACAGGTGTGGGCAGAGAGATGGCTCAGTGAGTCAAGGCCCCTCATGGGAAAACAAATAGCAGACCAGCACAGGTTGTCGTTAGTTTGCCATACATGAACTGTGCATACACATACCTACACAAAAATAAATAAAATGGAATTTCTTAAAAATATAGAACATATCATGAAGTGTATGAGGAACCACCAAAGGATTATGAGCATAGTAGAATCTTAATCATAATAGAATTCTCTCTAGTTAGCCTTCTAGAGAGGAGCTAGGACATAGATGAAAGGAAGAAACCAAAGGCATGAAGCTCTGCCAGGAGGCTTCAGAGGGACCCAGAGAGCAGTAAGCAAGGCCTGGACATATTGGTGCACTCTCTCCTTTGTTGGAGCCTGTTCCCTTGCACTCACAGAGACACAACCATGTGCACACACGTGCACATTCAGATTTTTAGTTGTAGACACAGATCAGAAGTCCATGCTAGAAGACTGGCTTGGGAAGGTGCACAAGTGTGTGACAGGCCTGAGTTATGACTAGTGAGTGTGTGACAGGCCCGAGCTGTGACT
>NC_022016.1:6894014-6906327 GCF_000317375.1 Microtus ochrogaster
TGTGTGACAGGCCCGAGCTATGACTAGTGAGTGTGTGACAGGCCAGAGTTATCACTAGTGAGTTGAGGGCCTGCTTGCTCCTGGGCCTTGTACTCAGGCCTGTGAGCCTTGTATTTTCCACATAATCTTTGAGTCGATTGGGGCATTTTCTTGTTAGATCTTCTCCTCAGCGCTGCACATCATTTGGGTTTGGTAGTGTTAGTATTCCCAGTTTATAAATGGGTACACTAAACCCAGAGAAGAACGGTGTTTTCCACAAGATCTTATTGATAAAGGACAGAACCACAATCCAAATGCATATCTATTTGATGCCAAGGCAACTCCCTTTTCTGTATCATAGGAAACCTGAAATGGTTTATGAATTAGGATTGTGTTCTGTGGAAACAGGAAGAGTGCGAGACTGATGGGAAGGAAAAGGGAATATAGCCATTATTCCTTTGACTGGATCATTTCCTAAGACTTGGAGAGACAAATATTGCATGTTTTCTTTTATATGCGGATCCTCAATTATATTCAATCATCTGTATAGAGATGATATAGATATAGCTATAGAGAGGTGGATTTCATGAAATTAAAAACTAGATAATCTGGGAAAAGGAAGAACAGCTTGGAAGAGGAGAAGAACAGAATATAAGAGGGTGAATATTGTCAAAGTACATGATATATGTACTTGAGTGAGAATGTATATATGAAGTTCTCCGTGATGCACAATTAGTATATGCCAATACAAAAAATAGTTCAAATCTTCAAAATAAAGTGGCAAAAATAAAATAACTCCCACTATTGGTTTACTACAAGAAATGACAGGATTCTGAGGATACAGCAGGGAAAACCCTCAAGCTAAAAGATAAAGATAAAAGAGAGGAGGACAATGGGGGTCTCTAGAAAGGAAGTGCAGAACTGAGATGTAAGATCCCCACCAACTGAGATAGTCCAATGCTGCTTTCCTCCCAAGAGAGCGTCAAGGCTTAGACAGCCAAGTCTATGGGCATCTGGGCGTGTGTTGAGGTAAGAAGGGCTGTAAGGACTGAACTGTATCTTTCTTTCTCAACAGGCTATACAAAACCAAAATTGTGAACCTTCACCACAGCCAGTTTGTAAGTGTTCATTTTTGATGCCTTTTCTTGGGGGAAATAAGGGCATTTCATATAGTTTTAGGATGAAAGTAATTGGGAGTGGGTCTTTAATTGACACATTGCTAAGCCAAGGGATGCAGAAAGACTGGAAGAAGAGTGAGGCTCCTCACCCACCATTAAGAAGGCAAAATTGGCAGGGCAGTGGTGGTGCTGCCAGGCGGTGGTGGCGCACGCCTTTAATCCCAGCACTCGGGAGGTAGAGGCAGGTGGATCTTTGTGAGTTCGAGACCAGCCTGGTCTACAAGAGCTAGTTCCAGGACAGGCTCCAAAGCTACAGAGAAACCCTGTCTCGAATCCCCCCCCCCAAAAAAAAAGAAACCAAACTGTGTTCTGACTACATGCATGATATGTGGCCTGAGTCTAAACTTGCAGCTCACAGACATGCTGGGCAACGCAGCCTTCAGACAGCATTCCAGCTGTCTACAGTCAGTCATCTCTGACTGTGGTTATCCTTTTGACTAGCTAAGTGTGGATGAAAGTAATCAAGTCCAATTAAGGAGTGAGAACAGTTCCCAAAGAAGCAAAAGTATACAATAGAATCATCGTTACAACTGTAGATTCTATAGTATAGAACATGGTTTAACTTTAATACAAAAGCCAACATGAAATTATAAGTTCCTTCTTAAAGACTAATGAGAAAAAGGCCCAGAAAGGGAAGAGGATCTGCCAAGGTCATGGAGCAACAGAATGGATCCTACTTCTCCCCCCATCCCTTCTTTGTTGAGTTATCCAGACACTTCAGTGGATACAGCAAAAGAATCATATGAAAAGTCAACTGGCCCTCACAGAACAATCAGCATAGTTTTTATTAGGCCTGGCTAGGGGCCAGCAACCACGTAAACACAGTATTCAAGGTAGAGATTACTGTGCCCATCTCAGAGACAGAACAGTGTCCAGGCTAGGCAACTAGCCCAAAGTCCTTTGCACGCAAGACTCTTATTCCCGAGTCTCCCATGTCCCCAGTGGTGCATCCTACAGACACCATAGCCATTCCAAACACACATGGAGCTGAGCTGCAAGGCATGGAGCCGATGCTCCTCTCTCATCACAGGGGCTGTCGTCACTCTCTTAGCCTTACTCAAAGCATATTTCTTGTTTCGTTACAGACACGCCTTCCAGAGCCAAGCCAAGGGCGCACCTGACAAGTAAGATTCCCTGTACTCCTTTAAACACCAAGGGCCATAGGCCTGAGATTTCTTTCATTATATTACCAAAACTCACTGTGGTGGCTTTGAACGGGCATCAGAATTGACAATCAAGGATTTTGAGTAACTTCTTCTTTCCTGTGACAAAACCAAGGACCCATGTCTCTCTGGTGCTCGGTGCTCTTCAATCGGCCTTCTGCCTGTCCATCCTGCTTTTCTCTGGCATACATACACCCAGCCATCCTGAAGTGCTTTTCCTCCATTCTGTGTCCTCAAGTAATTCTGGCTCTCATTATGGCTGAAAGATTTCTGGATTGACTTGAAGGGGCTGGAGGGCAAGCTCAGTGATGCTGCTGCTTCTAAGCCTGGGTACCTACAGTGCTGGTGCTAGGTGCAGGCTCAGTCAGATCCCAGAAGCTCCCTGGACAGTTCCATACTCTGTGAGGTCCATCTCAAATATGAAGGTGGAAAGCCACAGGGGATGATACTCAGGAAACTCAGACTCAGACAATGATTTGCATGTTCCTAGTCAGACAGATACTCAGTAGAAGATTTCAAAGTTAAGCTTGTTTCTTTAGGCTACGATTTTCACTGCAGCAGGCTCTCTAATCCAAGCCTGACTGCCGCTAAGCTAACCCAGTTTATTGCACTCAGTGCTATGAGGGTTGCCTCTCTAGAGACACAATGGGACTGGTTTATGCATCATCTGAGAAAACATGTCAATCACCGCATCATCCACAGTGAAAAACTACCAGATGTGACTCACAAAGATGTCTATAAGGAGGCACCAGAGCTTTCCAAGAGCCACTTAATGTAGAGACTAGATGAGTTCAAACCCACTCAAGACTGTGCCAAGCTTGCAAAAGAAACCTAGTCCAGTCAGCAATGGGAAAGATACCTTAGAAGCTCCAGAGTCTAGGTTTCTGGTCACCCACTGGATGTGCAGGTTGTTGAATTGTTCCTTAAGGCAGAAGCTATCCACAAACTATAGTGTCAGTACATAATGGTGATTGCTGTGAGTTTCCAAAGCAGTTAGAGGGCAGTTAAGATGTTTTTGTTGTCTCTAATAGTAATAGTTTTGTTGTAAATTATCCTATTTGACATCAGTAGTTTGAAACAAGTTTGGTTCTATCCATTTCCTTTAACTATAGACATCAGCTAATATGTTTAATTTAATTAGAATTAGGAGTGAAGCAGACATAAGAACATATGAAATATATTAAATAGCACAGGCTTACTCTTTAATCTGTCTAAATGAAGCATGGTCTTTATCTGAATAGAAAAAAACAAGCTCAACTGTACCTGGCTTATTTTAATCTATAAAATGCCCACATTGGTTATGTCCACTTAATGTTCAGAACAAGGCTCTAAAGAGCCCAATCCTCAACTTCCAGATGAGACACTGAGGTGCAGAAGAGAAAGCAAACATGCACAGTTGATTAAAGAGGTTTGCATGGTGCAGAATCAGAGTTGGTACTGGGCCCAAGCAGCCCAGAGCCCAACTTCCGTCCCACAAGTATATTTGGCTCTGGCAGTGTGGGAGAGGAATTGCCGAAATGTTCTGAGTCTCTAGTCCCAGAATGTCGTCAGGCAATTCACTATTGATTACCGCCTGTTTTGTGACATTGGACCACAACATTGTGATGTAATGACAAGGTTGATCTCTCTCTCTCTCTCTCTCTCTCTCTCTCTCTCTCTCTCTCTCTCTCTTTCTCTATCTCTCTCTCTCTCTCCCTCCCTTCCTCCCGTTTCCCACTCCCTCTCTCCATTCCTCCTCCCCTTCTCCTTTTGGAAGAGAGCTTGTCTGAAACAGAATGCCAGGAAAGATGAGTGCATTTCCCAATAGCCGTGAATTTTACACCTCCTTTAGTCCTTCTCACGAGTGGTATTTGTCTTTTTTAGATTTTAGGATTTTTAGATTCTGTAGATGGCACGTGTACAAAAGGGAGGGAGAAGGGAAGAAAGAAGAGTACAGTCATATATCCCAGATTGGTGGGCAACTCTTTTCAGGATTTCCAGCAGACAGTCCAATCATTGGATAATGCAGTCTCTCATAAAAATGATGGAGCAGTAACAAACTCTGCACTTTTCCTCATTGGTGTATGCTAAATACTTCTGGCTTTTAACACCAGATACAATGTAAATACTTCTGGCTTTTAACACCGGATACAATGTAAATGCTTCTAGCTTTTAACACCGGATAAAATGCAAGTATTTCCGGCTTTTAACACCTGATACAAGGCAAATGCTTCCGGCTATTAACACCCGATACAATGTAAAGAGATTTACTATATTACCTGGAGAAATGTGCAGAGAAAAGACACTGTGTGTTCAGCAGATGCTATTTTCCCCCAATATTTTCATTTCCTGAATTGGGGTGAATGATAAGCTCAGGACTGTGCATGGTAAGAATGTTGGTATAGTGATGGAAATATTACATTTGGGAGCAGGCTTTGACATAAAGTTTGCCAGTTTCCCCAGCTAAGTTAAAAGGATTTTTCCTTGTGTAGAATGGGTAGGAAAAGCTGGAATGAACCAGGCATGGAAAAGGAGGATAATCAGGGCTAATCTGAGAATGTCTTAGCTCAAAGTGAGCTTTGTCTTCCAGACAGTGGGTGCTAGTCATGCTGAGGGTAGGCAAAGCTGAGGGACCTGGAAGAATGATTCTACATGTGTCTTTGCCAATTGGCCAGTGAGGATAATAGGGTGGACTCATCATTCATAGGCCCCAGAATGAGGACTGGGACCGTCTGGTGTCAGGATTTGTCCTGGGTAAGCAAGCTGTTAGCGGTAGATTCTTTTCAGGTGCACAGAACAAAGGGATTTCTTGACTTTCACTGCATCCATGTAGAACAACAGTTTGTGAATAAGAAAACATTTGATGATGAGCCAGGAATGAATGACCACACCAGGACACAAACTTCAGTTCCCAGGAATGCACAGCTCCGACTGTGGACGAAGTACATAAGCTCCTAGAGACCCAAGGAAAGGGAATGCAGAAAGCAGGGACTGGAAAGCTGGCTGAGTCTGAAAAGTGCTTGCATTGCAGCATGAGGACTTCAGCTTGAGTCTCCAGCAACCACTGAGAAATCTCGGCGCAGCCACTCATGCCTGTGTCCCTAGCACTGGAGTGGCAGAGATAAGTGGGTCCCTATAACTTTCCAGCCAGCCAATCTGCTCAAGTTAGTGAACTCCAGGCTCAGTGAAAACCCATGTCTCAAAACATAGCGTGAAGAACTACTGAGAAGGGCACCCCATTTCCATCTCTGGCCTCCACATGCACCTGCACGCACACATGTAGACACAACACAAACACATAGGCACATGCACACACACTAAGAAAACAGGAAAAGAGGACAAGACTTTATCAAAGGCCATGGGTCCTGACCTGTGCCAATTAAACTTCTCTCCTGTATTTGCAGTTCTTAAGCAAACTCCAGGGCCACATCTGCAAAATCAGTTTCCTGCTCTGCACTGGGAACATGAACTAGGCTTGGCCTTCACCAAGAACAGGATGAACTATACCAACAAATTTCTGGTCATCCCCGAGTCCGGAGACTATTTCATTTACTCCCAGATCACATTCCGAGGGATCACATCTAGGTGTAGCAACATCAACCAAGAAAGAAGACCTAACAGGCCAGACTTCATCATCGTGGTTATCACCAAGGTAACAGACAGCTATCCTGAGCCCTCCCACCTCCTCACAGGAACCAAGTCTGTGTGTGAAATAAGTAGCAACTGGTTTCAGCCCCTCTACCTTGGGGCTATGTTCTCCTTGGAAGAAGGGGACAGGTTGATGGTTAATGTCAGTGATATCTCCTTGGTGGATTACACAAAAGAAGATAAAACTTTCTTTGGTGCCTTCTTGCTCTAAGGGGAAACAATCACAATCATGTAGGGCCTCCTTGACCCCTACTTCCCACTTTTCTTTGCTCATGTGGAACTATAATCAGGGGTGTGGGGGATCAAGGATGGGGACAGAGGTTTATCTACATAATTTAGGAACCCAAGATGATTCTCTCTATATGTTTTGGACTGAAATAGTAAATGGAAAACTCAGAAGAACTCGTGTTTGCTAGAGACCTGCTGGGTTTTCAAAATTAAAACAGCTATCTCCAATAGCTCGATCTACTGCTCTCCAGACATGATGTTTCTGAGATGTCCTCCTTCCTGTTCATTGATTAGTTGAGGATGCTTAATCAGTGACTCTAGTTTGGCTCCATGGTCAGAAAAGGAGAATGGAATGTTCTGCCTGCATCTATCTCATGGTGCATCAGAGCATCGAGCAGCACAGACTTACTGTAAGGACTGGCACAAGAGCAGCCAAAATGATCTGCTCACCTCCTCCACTAAACCCAAACCTTGTATCAAGGGCCTTCAAAGCTGCCCATGGCTGGTCTGGGCAGCTTGGAAGTTTATCCAAGACAGGGATCTTCTGGCATCCCGGCATGCCTGAGGCTCTGGGAAGTTCCCTATCAGGTATTCATTTTGCCCCTGTTTGCTGAAAACTGGAACTCAAATTTTCTCTATTGAGTTTGTTAAATATATATATAATATGTATATTATATATATAATATATTTGTGTGCATGTGCGTATGTGAGCATGTGCATGTGTGCGTGTGTGTGTGCGTGCGTGCGTGTGTGTGTGTGCGTGCGTGCGCGTGCGTGCGTGCGTGCGTGCGTGTGTGTGTGTGTGTGTGTGTGTGTATTACTGTCCAGAAGCGCATGACCAACCATTCCTAACTGGACTCGAATCAGCGCTTCTGTTTCCAAGGTACTGGTTCCACAGCAAACATGAGGCCACTGCTGTATAAAGCAAGATAGGGAAAGAGTGTTTTCTAAAAACATGTGGTGGCATCAAGGGTGGTGGTACACATCTTTAATCCCAGCATGGGGGAGGCTGAGCCAGGAGGATTGTCATAAGTTTGAGGAAAACCAGGCCTAAGTAGTAATTTTCTGGCAAGTCTGGGCTATGTAACAGGATCTCCTCTTAAATTAAAAATAAAAAAAAATAGACTGGTCCTCAAAGATAAAGTAATATATTCAAGGATTTGGGAAAGAGGGCATGTGTTTTGAAAAATAGCTAATTTAGTGAAAAATATTTTGCTGGTTAAATGCTTCTCAAAAAGCTACAGAACTCAAATAGATTCCATAAGCATTTATTTGGGACTTACTTGCCCTGGGGATAGAGAAATAAATTATTTTAGTCTCGGATCCACTCATCCTAACAGATTGGCACCTCCATCATTTGTGGAGCTTTCCGTCACTCTGGCCGTGTTAGCTGATTAATCAGCTGACCTGAGAGACATTGGTATTTTCTTATTATGAATATGGGCACCATTTGAGAAGGACAATCAATAACAGAATGATTTGCATTTCTTCTTGAGTGTTGTTATAACAGCTAAGCAAGGGCAGTTTCCCATAAATAAGCAAGAGGGGATGTAAGAATACAACTCCCTACGGTGAGATCCAGCATTGAAACAGCAAACAGAAAGAGATTATTGCTATTTACTGACCTCAAAATTTGACACAAAGACCTTTGAAAATACTAGAACTGTATGAATGGCCTAGAGGTGCTCTGGAAAGTCTATGTCCCCAGCAAAAGCAAAAGTCATAGTCATCTTTCACAGGTCATTGGAATTTTGACCTTAGCTGGCTTTGGGTCTGTTTGACCAAACGCAATTGCAAGGCTGTAACTTCTGAGTTGATTTTTGTTGTCTAACTAAGGGATAGTGGGAAAAGGGAAAGTGAACTTCTACCATCTCTTAGAACGGATTCCATGCACACCAGATCCCTTGGATCTATTTCCATGCAAGCTACTTCACCCTAAAGGAAATTCCAATTCCATGCTTGGCAGTAACTCCTTGGCTTATAGAAGTCCACGAGTTCACTGTGCACAAGGCATGGCCATTGCCAGCACTCTCTTGCGTGGTATTTCTCTCAAGTCCTTACTCAATCAGGTTTCCATGATTGTGACATTAAAGATTAATTTCTAGAGCAGGTTTGTTTATATCCTGTCCCTTGCAAAATACATGCAGATATGCCTGGCCTCAAAATCCCCTGGTTGTTAGGGCTTAGAGTCCTGGGACTGTTGCGCTATTTTCAGTATTTTATTAAAGCTTGCATCATTGCTCTGAATGCTGGCAGTATTCTAGCGTATTGGCTGCTAGCCTTTGGAGGATTCACTGAGCCCTTAGTAAAGGTGACAGTGCTAGCTCAGAGTGGTCGCACTTGTGCCTTGCTAACACTTCCCGAGCTCTGTGAGACAGTTGCCTCTTCCATCTGGCCATCTTGAGGACACTCACAAGCCCATATTGCTGTTACTTTTTCAGAGTGACGCAGTCTGTTCATGGAAAAGGCAGAGCTGGAAGTTTGTCTTCCGAGAAGTCTGTCTTCCCACTCTCTCCTCTTGGCAAACGATACTGGTTGATGCAACTAGAGGAGAATTGAAGAAAGGCAGGAGAAATATCTTTGACTAACTATGGGGCAATATAGAAGAGTAAGGAGATTTACACATGGTACCTATACCTAAACCAATTTTCTGCCCCCAAATAGATTTTTTTAACCTGGTAGTGATAGCTTATTCTCTGGAGATAGTCAAGCAAAAAGAGAGTTTTGTAGAAGCTATTGCGTCACGGAGGTCAGGAGAGGGAGCAAGTCAAAGGATTCCTCTTCCAGATCTATGACCATGTGGTCACCTTTCTATCCGATCATAACAAACCTGACAGCTCTGCCAAGAGTTCTGGGGTTCCCACTGGGCTAGAAAAGTAATCTCCCCACACTATCAACTCTGGGGTCTTAACCAGTAGATAAGATGTCATGGGATTTTAGAGCTGACATGAACTGCAGAGTTTTCTATCCAAATTCACATCACTTCAAGTGAAAAAACACAGGCTGAGGGAGAGATGCCATACGAGGCTTGGTGCAGGGAGAGCCTGATAGAGTGTGAAGACTGAGCTGGGCTTCCTGTCCCCGACACCCGGCTCAGCAGCCTTTCCATTTGATCTGGGGATTGCTGGCTGGTTTGGGTTTTATTTTATTTTATTTTTACTTTTTTGAGCACCTGTCACACTTAGACACGTTCACAAAAAGAGGGTCAGTGACAGGAAGTTCTGCTCTGCTGTGTGCACGCAGGGGGAAGGAGACTCACAGTAGTGAGTAAACAGAATAGTGAACTTAGATGATTTTAGTCTTAAAGTAATTAAGACACACCATTTTCCCCTCTTTTGTCTCAGAGGGCATACAGGTGTTCGCCTGATTTTAGTGATAAGCCCTATGTGCTTTCATTGGTTGTATGTTTTATGTTAAAACGTCACATCGCCATGGTACAATGCATATTGTATGTTGTTGGGTCTGTAATTAACTAGTATGCATCACATGTATGAATTCTAATCTCTGTAAATGAAAATTTATGTATGTTAACATATATAATAGTTGTAATTTAATAAACTGGCAATGAGGCTGCAGGAATTTGATTGTGTCAATTCTTTTTGATATAACACAATTCTTTTTGGATTCTTTGTGAATTTCACATCATGTACCCCAATCCCACTCACCTCCCAGTCCCTGTATATCTGCTCCCACCCCCCACCTCAGCAGCATCCTCCCCAAAAAAATTAAAACAAACAGAAAACTCACCTTACCCCTCTGTCTTTCCAAGATCTCTTCATTCCTCCCAGGGACAATGGGTGCTGCAGTGTGTCACAGAATATAGCTTTGCCCAGGCAGCTCTACGGCAAAATGGTCATTGCGATGGGTCTGTTGTCTGGTTCAAGGCCTCTGGCACACCGCCATCACTGGACCCTCTCCCAAACTCCTCTTGATTATCCCGCTGCTGCTTCCCCAAGTCACAGAGGTCCTTCTGCCATCATCCCAGGACAAGTCTGTTCGTATATCCCAACAGGTCATAGATGGGGTAGACGTCAGGGTGTATCAAACCAAGTCCCTGGATGTGGAGCTGGATAGTAGCTGAGCTGGTCTGTCTGGACCACTAGGACCACCACCCTGTCAGGTGAGGGGCAGCTGTTTCTGTGGGTCTCCAGCTCATGATCTTGACCCCCTTGCTCATATAATCCCTCATTCCTCTCTTTAATTGGACTCTGTGAGCTTGACCCAGTGCTTAGCTGTGTATCTCTGCATCTGCTTCCATCAGCTACTGGATGAAGGCCCTATGATGATCATTAGGGTAGTCATCAGTCTGATTACAGGGAAGGCCAGTTCAGGCACCCTCTCCACTATTGCTAGGAGTCTTAGCTGGGGTCATCCTGTGGATTCCTGGGAGTTTTTCTAGTACCAGGTTTCTCCCTAACCCCATATGGTTCCCTCTATCAAGATATCTCTTTCCTTGCTCTCCCTCTCTGTCCCTCCCCCAACTCAACCCTCCCATTCCCTCACGTTCTCCTCCCCCTCCCCTTCACCCTTCCTTCCTCTCCCCACCAGACTCCCTAAATAGACATTTTAAGGGTTAGATCATCACATATTAGGAAATCTATCTCTCCCTCTACAGGTGTAATCAGACCGAAAGGGCAGGGGAATGAGGCTCTGTCGGAAGCATCTCCTCCAAATCTGTGGCCAGCCTGGAGAAGCCTCGTGGTTCTTCCCCTCCTCATTCATCTGTGCCCATGCCTAGGAATGATGGAGAACAGTTTGTTCTTGATTCTTGTAACATGGAACCAATCACTGGCCTTAAATGCATGGACAGCCAACGTCAGTAAAAATTCATTTCAATTTCCAGAGGAAAAATAGTGATGGAAGTCTAACCAAGTTTTCCAACAAATTCTCCAAATGGCTCTCCATCTCCAGGAACTCTAGAGCAAAGAGGCAAAGCCATTTACCTTCTCTCCAGGGTTGGTGTAGCTACCCACAGGGGACCCCAGTGACAGATGTGATTCGCCACCACAAAAGACTGATGTTGCCATTCTGGCTGTTAGCTAGTACAATCACAGTCAGTAATGAGCAGGCGTCTACCCACCTTACACACATACACCATTACAATAATAATCAGCACTAATGTTCCAGTACAGAATCACACAAAGTGCGGCGGGTGAAGGATGTAAGATCCATGTTCAAGGCCCTGGTATGCCAGTTTGCCTATTGCGAGGTCTTGGGCCAATGTTGTTAAGTTTCCCTTTCCTTCTTTGATAAAGAGCAAGCACCAAATTTAGCCCTAAATGGGATGTCTGTATCAAACCCTTCCTCTAAAGGTTTGGTGATCTGTGCTGAAATCGAAACTGAAGGACTGTGAGAGTGAGTCAGAGGTGGCAGTGACTCCAAGGAAACATCATCTCCAAGCATAGCAGGCTGGTGCACATATGACCTCAGGGACTATGACACAATGCAGAAAGCCCACACAGGTCCAAGCTAGACACAGTCCCAGTGAGAAGAAGGAGAAGGGGAAATGGACACAAATCCTACCAAGCTGTTTTCACTGATACCTGGTGAGAGGGGAAAATCAGTTTTCGCCAATGGAGAGATATATAAGCCACAGTCCAGGGCAGGCCCCGAGCTCAGGGGTCATTAACCAAACAAAACAAACTCCATGTTTTGTGTGCACTTTTTGTTGTTGCTGTTACAATTTGGTGGGCTTAGTCTTTTTAGTTTTTGCTTTCTTTGTTTTACTGGTTTTTTGTTTGGTTGGTTTTTGGTTTTTCAGGAGGAAGTGTTGAAAAAAAGAAAGAATATGAAGTTGGGTGGGTAGAGAGGTGGGAAGGACCATCCAAGATTTGGGGAAGGGGTTAAATATAATCAAACTATATTGCTTTAAAAATAATAAAAATGTAATTAAACAAATGAACAGGGTTGGATAGTCTGTGCCCTGGCACTTGAATTTCAAATGTGCTCCTTTGATCAGCTATGTCTAGGGAGTGGAGAACACTTCTCCAAGAGAAAGCAGAACTGTGGCCCTGCGCTTGGGGACTTTTCTCCTCTTCAGTGCAGCAAACAGAAAGGGGACTGGAACTGTGATGTGTCTCCCAATGTCTGCTCATGCTGCTGCACGTTAGCAGAGCCCTTCAACTCCCTCTTCCCACC
>NC_022016.1:6906688-6912923 GCF_000317375.1 Microtus ochrogaster
CTTGGTGGCCCCTCTCCATCCCACATCATTGGAGATGCCATCCTGGCAGGCTGCTATTGAACCTGAAGCCCAGCATTTACAGCTGGCGTTTCCCATGCCCTGAGCTTCAATCCTTCCCTAAGTCACCTTATTTCATAATGCTATGAAGTTAGTCTTTTCTCGCTGAATAGATGAGGGGAATGAAGCCTGAGAGATGAAGCTCACTTGCCAAAATAACTCTGCTGAGCCAGAATTCTAATCCAGAGAGGATGAAAGGACCCATCGGTCAGACTTCTCAGACAGTGACAGTTTGAGCGCTTAGAAGCGCTGAGCTCTTTGCACGCCTCATCCATCTCATTTGTTCCCCAGAGCATCATAATTTCCACAGAGCCTGTCAACAGCCACCCCTGCTCCTCCAGCCATGGCAGCCTCGGGAGTAAGCACTAAGTCTTCAAAGGCTGACTGTATCTTCCACTCACGCCCCATTTGACACTGCAGCAACAGTAGGGATCCCACCCGTGACTGCCTTCCTTTCTGGCATGCCAGGTCACCACCCTACTGACCTATAGGGGTATCAGCACCATGACTGTGTTTGTCATCCCAAACTTGGCTGAACTGGGCCCCTCAATTCGGGGCCACATCAAGTCCCCAGAGCAGTTCCAACTACTAAGCAGAAAGTGATTTGAGGTTCCTCTGCACAGGGACTTGCACAAAGCCACGGAGCCAGAATGCTCCCTCTGGACTTGGGCCTTCTAATCCACGTGATTCCAGTTTCTCATCCTGTCTTGCCCTGCTTCTTGGCTTTGTTCCACCTCTGCAACTCTGTTTCATTGGCAAAGTCCCTCACTCCTTTGGGCCTCAGTGAGGATATCGACATTGACTTACAGATCTAAAAGTCCAGGATGCTAGTGTAGCTTTAGCACAACTTTCATCACTCCCGTGTTATGAGATCTTACTTGTTTAGAGGACATTATATCCAGAGCTCTCTCCTCTTCAGCAAACTGTGCCTATAGCCACCCCAAAGGAAAGACGCCTTACTGGTTGTGTTCGTCTTACTAAGATCCCAATTTTGGCTGGACATTAGTGGAAGTAGAAGCTAGGGATAAATTATCCCAGACCAATCCAATCAGAATCTCTGTCTTAGCTACTGTGCTGGCTAGTTGTATATCAACTTGACACAGACTAAAGTCATCTGAAACGAGGGAACCTCAATTGAGAAAAACGCTTCCATATGATCCTGCTATAGGGCGTTTTCTTAATTAGTGATTGATATTGAAGAGGGGAGATCAAGCCCGATGTGGCTAGGACCACTCCTGCCCTGATGGCCCTGGCTGAAGGCAGGCTAAGCAAGTCAGAGGAAGCAATCCTGTAAGCAGATGGCCTCTACATCTGTTACAGCCTCCAGGCTCCTTGCTTGAGTTCCTGTCAGGACTTCCTTCAGTATTCAACGGAGATGTGGAAGCACAAGCCAAGTAAACCCAAGTTGCTTTTGGCCAGGGTGCTTCACCACAGCGCTAGTAGCCCTAAGACAGTTACTGTTCTACCACTGTGAAGAGAGCGTAACCAAGGCAACTCCTATTTTAAAAAGCATTTAGGCAGGGACTTGCTCACCGAGGGTTAGTCCGCTGTCATCGTGGCAGGAAGGAGACAAGTGTGGTGTTTGAGCAGGGTCTGAAAGCTTTACATCCTGATCTGCCCTGGGCAGGCACAGAGACAGACAGACTGACAGACTGGTCCTGGTGAGGGCTTTTGAAATCACAAAGCCTACCCTGAGGGACATATGTCTTCCATCAAGGACACATTTCCTAATCTTTCCCACACAGTTCATCAGCTGGGGACTGAGCAGGCAAATATACGAGCCTCTAGGGGCCATCCTCACTCAAACCACCACAGTCTCTCAGGTTAAACACAGGGAAAGTATTTTTCAAAACTCCCAGTTAATTCATGCAAGCTGAGTTTTCAAAGCACTGAGGCCCAAGGGAAAGAGCAGGGTCATGGAGGTAGATAAAAGTGTGACCTTCCTTCTGCCATGTTCCAGCTCTGAGACCTCAGACAGCTGAACTAGTCTTTCTGAGCCTTACTTTCTCCATCTACAACACAGTAAGATTGGTGCATGCCCCATGATGACCTTGAAGGGTCAAAACGAGACAGCACGAATAACAGTGACTGGTCATGACTTCATCGGGGTCCTTGGTCCATGCTCAGAAAGTACCAACTGTACTCTGTCCGAAAATGACCTTGATATTCTGTAGCCTTCATTTCTTTTCTGCTGCACCTATAAAAGACACTCTAAACATACGAGGCCATAAGGCCACAGTGGCATGTCAGGCTCTGCCAAATACATGTGTGAAACCATAAAGCTACTGGATTTACCAACTGTTTGCACTATTAAGTTGAAGTGGAGGGTACAAGAAAGGAATTACTAAGTAATTGCTAAGCGGTGGAGACAAAGGCACAAAGGAAAGAAATGGCTTTGGAGATTAAGGATGAAAAGGGGCCTTTACCCCAGGAGGCTCAGGGTCTGTCTCCCAGCCACCTCAGTGCACAGAGTTCAGCTTAGGTAACAGTTGACTTGTGATTTCACAATATACCCAGCAGCTAATGAGTGTGACTTGCTCTGATTTTGGGACCTTTGAGAGCCAAAGACTAAGAAGGCGAAACACAGGCCAGCTACCAGCTGCCCCAGTTCAAAGCAGCCCAGCCGCCTTGGGCTCCCCTGAAATGCTCTCCATGGTGTCAGATGGCAAGGGCCTCTCTTGCAGCTGCGGCAGCGACATCCAACATCCCTCTCATGGCATGACTTTTAAAACCACACCCAGCTAGGCTTTAGTCCCTGTGTCAGCGAGCTCTCTTAGTTTTTGCCTCTGCATAAGAAAACATGACCTAACATCACAAGGAAAATAGTAAACTATGTCCCTCTTCCCAAGAGCTTTGAGAGGGGCAGGGGATGGAACCCAGATGACTCTGTCTATAATGGAAAGTAAAGACAGGTTCAGAGAGGAAGCTGAAGGAGTCAGAAGAATACAGGGACTGAGCAAGTCTGTGACACTGTTTTCCCAACAGGTCCATGTGCTAAAAGGTCAGAGAAACCCCACTGTAGAGGCTACCGGCTAAGAATAGATACCTAGAAGTGCTTATGGATCTGACGCAGACAGAAGCAGGGGAATGCCGACCAAGGGCTTTGGGATTTGCCATTCTGTCGGGATAGTCACACCAATCACACCTTGTTCCCCTCGTACAGAGATACAGTGTATTTCAGAGACATCTATAATTCCCACCAAGTGTCCCTCTACAGAAACTGGTCTCTAAAACAGGTTGCCTTCACCCCACATTTAATACTCTCTAAGCAAACTTCTGAGACCCATACATAGCATGTCTGTGCTAGGCGGCTCTCCCTTGTTGTGACAGTACACCTGAAAGAAAGCAGCTCCAAGGAAAGGAGCGATTTGGGCTCAATATCAGCCCTTGGCCATTTGACCCCATCACTGTTTCGAGGTTCGTGGGTTCTGAGGCAGACACCTTGTTAATTCCTTAAACCTTACCTAGAAGGTAGATGTTATTGCTACCACAGACATGTATAAACTGAGGCTAAGGAAGCCTGTAAAAACTGAGCAATGTTGCCAATTCCCGAGCAGCAAAATTCATCTTCTAGGGTTCACATTTCTACCCTCAACATAATCTTGTCACACCCCATACAACCATTTCCAGCATCAAACGGAAGTCAATATGCCATCCTCAACCAGAAATACAGAAAGCAAATAAGCATTTGCTACAAGAGGACAAGGCTACTCATCAGGGTCATTCAACAAAACAGGAAAGGGGCTGGAGAGACAGCTCAGCAGCTGCTATTCCAGAAGACCCAAGGTCCCAGCACCCACATGGTAACTCACACACATCCATAATTCTACTTCCGAGGGATCCAAGTCCTCTTCTGGCTGACCTGTGGTGTACAGATGAGCATGCAGGAAAAACACATGCACATGAAATAGAAAATAAAAACAAGGGATATTTTTTAAAAAATTTAGAAAGGAAAGTAGCTGCTGATTTCATCAAATAGATACTCCATTCATTCTGCAACTTCGTAAAATGAAAAAGGTAAGTGAGGGTTGGCAAGATGGCTTAGTGGATAAGCACTTGCTTCAAAAGCCTAAGCATCTCGATTTAGGTGTAAGAAGAGTGTTAAAGCCAAAACGTTGTCCTCCAACTTCCACACTTGTGCTGTGGTACATACACACATGCACAACACACACACACACACACACACACACATATGCATATGTGAGCACGCACACAAATAATAATAATAGTAATAATTTTACATTTAAAAAAAGAAACCAAGAAAATCATACTGAAAACCCTGGACATTTGCCTGTGCTTCCCCCACAGTCCCTCAAAGTAAGCCCCAAAAGGCTAGGTGTGGTTTCATCACAAGTGTGGGTCTTAGTTTCAACAAGAAGGGAGGAAAAGACCATTCATGGTGAACTTTGAGCCTTCCCTTAAAACCACAAGAGAAGAAAATGAAAACCATGAAATACAGCATAGTAAATCCTCACCAAGAGACTCAGAGTCTGTATTTTCTTCTGCCTTGCTCCCTTGGCCAGTCTGTATGTCAAAATGTTTGACTGTTCATTCAGCCAACCTCAGGCATCTGGGTCTGGGCAGTACTTGGGGCTCTGAGAAAACAGAAATGAAGTAGATCCTAGGACTTCGGGTTTTATCCATAGTACAGTAATGACTAAACATCATACTTCCCCGGTTACCTGGTCACTAAAAACTAGAGAACATGTATGAAGATACTCTGATCACTGAACAGCAAGCCACATAGAACTGTGCTCTTCAGAAGAGAAGCACAATGGTGTGTGTTCCACCTTTACTTCCGTTTTCCTCCCATCCAGTTTCTAAATAGGAAGCCTGGAAAATGAAGCCCTAGAGATAGCACTGAGCTTCAGATGGTGAGGTTAAGTCCACATTAGGTCTGTGGGCTGTGACAGTTTTAACAGCCAACTGGGTACAATCTAGAGTCACCCAGGAAGGGGTTTGCATGAGGTACTTTCTAGATTAAGGTGGTCTATAGGTAAGCGTGTGTGGAATTTTCTTAAGCAGGTTAATTGAAATGGGAAGACCCACCTTGAAAGAGTGCAATGCCATTTGCTAGGCTGGATCCTGGACTGGAGGAAATGAGAGCCTGCTGAGTGTGAGTGTGTGTGTGCTCTTGACTTGTGGGTGTGAGGTGACTAGCTGCTCCAACTGTCACCGTGACTTTCCCTGCAAAGATGAACTGCAACCTGGAATTATGAGCCAAGTTAACCCTTTCTACCTTAGTTGCTTCTGTCAAAGTGTCTCCAAATTTAAGCTAACAATGCCTATCCCATGAGCTAGCCCACCAGGGGATGTTAGGGGCTGGAATTCATGAAGAGGCACAGAGAAGGGTGCTGAAGGCGGAGGAGAGGTAGTTGCAGAGATCTTCAGACAGAACCGCACAGGTACAGAAGCATTGCATAAAATGGCTGCAGAAGACTGACAGCTCACCTACTACAGGGATAAAATGAAGGTATCACAGGCCAGCATATAGGTTACTATCACCCTAGGAACATCAGAAAGGCCATGTTTAACAATATTCTACACCATGGAAGTCTCATACCAGGAGCCCACAGAAGCCTTGAGAAGCAAGTTCAGTAACAACATTGGTATGGAATGCAGAAGGTTCAGTCCCTGACAACAGCTCAAACAGAGAACCTAGACATGACAAATCCTGAGAACAAAAGGAGGACAGATGGACCAACACCATAGAGTAAGGGCTTACATCATCCAGGGGTCATGCTCACTTAACAAAAAGCTTAGGGAACGTTTTCTGTAGAAATTATTTTCTTTAGAAATTTTAACAAAATAAAAACAAAAAAAGATTTATAGTGGAGAGAGAGATGAATAGGGAGGGACTGTGGAGAACATGTCATCCTGTGTCCCCACTTGGGAGCGTAGAAAATCTGAGCAAGGTTTTCGAGGTAACTGTGAAGTGGTCCAGTTACCCTGACTGAAACATACATGTCTTGATGCACAATGGAAGAATGTGTATAGAAATCCTTTTCTACTGGTAAGTAGACTCTCAATACAGGGAGGGACTTTCTCCCCTCTAGGGATGCTAAAACATGTTAACCTGAAAGGAGAGAGAGAGAGGCTGTTATTCTGAGAAGAGAAAAACACAATCAAAATATACTATATAGAAAAAGAGCCAGATGAAAGATGTAGCATTGTCCAT
>NC_022016.1:6913548-6927088 GCF_000317375.1 Microtus ochrogaster
AGATACACTACAGCTGTAACTGTAATGATATACACTATAGCTGTAAAATATATGTAAAATTATATATCCCAAATCCTGATACACAAATGACTTTAAAGGGAAAATAGACAGCTTTTCCTCCTTAGTGAAGCCTCTTTGTAAGGAATCTTGTGTATACGTGAATCTTAAATGACTTCAGAATTTTTGTTCCCAGGAACTCCAATTGGTGAAAGTTATACAAAGAAACAACCTGAATGGATGGATAAAGAAAATGTGGTACATACACACAACATTGTATTATTCAACTGTTAAAAACACTGACATTAGGAAATTTGAAGGCAAATGAGTGGAATTAGAAAAAGCATCCTGATCGAGGTGACCCAGAAAGACAAACATGGTATGTAGTCACTCATACATGAATATTAACTGTAAAGTGAAGGACAGCCACAGCTACAACCCACAGACCCAGAGAGGCTAGGTAGATGAGGGCCCAGTGGGGGACACATGGAGCTCCCTGGGAAGGGGAATAGAGGAGCTCTCCTGGGTGGACTCAGGGCAGATGGGCATAGGAACTTGCAGGATCCAGTTGAGGGTGGGTGGTAGCCTGATTGGGTCATCCCCTGTGATCCAATGGGTGACTACCCTGCTTGTCACCAGAGAGCCTTCATTCTGTGACTGATGGGGGCAGATTCAGGGACCCACTGCCAAACACTGGACCAAGCTTGGGGAGTCCCACTGAGGTGAGGAGAGAGAGGAGGAACTGCAGGAGGCAGCAGGGTCAGAAATGGCTGGCCTGAGTCCCCAGAACTCAGGGGACTGAACCAACACAAGGGAGCTTGCATGGGGCTGACCTAGCCCTCCACATATATGTGACAGTTACGCAGCTTAGTCCATCTGTGGGACTGCTGGTAACGGAGCAGGGGCTGTCCCTGGTGCTGGCGCTAGCTCCAGGAAAGCTAGGACTCAGGCTGGATTGTCTTGGCCAGCTTGAATACAGGGATAGGCGCTGGCTCTTAGAGCAGCTTGACGTACCATGCTTTGCTGAAGCCCGTGGGAGGCCTGCCCCTTTCTGAGTGAACAGAGAAGGGCGAATAAGGGGGGAAGGGAGGGGAGAGATGGGAGAAAGAGAGGGAGAGGCTGAGATCAGGATGTAAAATAAATCAATTAATAAAAATTTTAAAAGACTTAAATTGAAAATAGAGGGTCATGATACTTGGGTTTTTTTTTTTTTTGGCTTAGCAATCCATGCTCATTTTATTCTTTTCTTTTTTAAGAAAAAAGAAAACAAACTATCTTTTTTCATTTTACATTTTACCAATCCCAGTTCTTACTCCCTCCTCTCCCTCCATTCCCTCCAACTTCCCCCCACCCCACCCCATCTACTCCTCAAAGAGGATAAGGCACATTGTTTTGTGGAAGGTCCAAGGCCCTCCCTACTATATCTAGGCTGAGCAAGGTATCCACCTGGAGTTGGTGAGCTCCCATTAGCTCAGGTAGACTGTTTCAGTGGGTGTCCCCATCTTGGTCTTCACCTCTTTGCTCATATTCTCATTCCTCCCACTCTTCAACTGGACTTTGGGAGCTCAGTTCAGTGCTCTGCTGCGGGTCTCCACCTGTTTCATGAAGGTTCTATGATGGCATTTAAAACAGTCATCAATCTGACTACAGGGCAAGGCTAGTTCGGGCACCCTCTCCTCTATTGCTTAGGGTCTTAGCTGGGGTCATCCTTGTGGATTCCTAGGAATTTCTCTAGTGTCAGGGTTCTTGCTAGCCCCACAATGGCTCCCTCAATCAATATCTCTTTCCTTGCTCTCATCGTTGTCCTTCCTCCATCTCAACTATCCTGTTCCCACAGTTCTCCTCCTTTCTCCCCTTCTCTTGTCCCCCTCCCCTTCTACCCTCCCTTCTCCCCCCACCCCCATGTCCCAATTTTGTCAGAAGATCTTGTCTTTTCCCCATCCCAGGTAGATCTATATATGTTTTTCTTAGGGTCCACCTTGTTACCTAGCTTCTCTAGGATCATGGACTGTAGGCTTGTTACCCTTTGCTTTAAACTAGTATCCACTTATGAGTGTATACCATGTTAATCTTTCTGGGTCATGGTTACCTCCCTCAATATGATGTTTTCTAGTTCCATCTATTTGCATGCAAATTTCAAGATGTCATTTTTTTTACCACTGAGTAGTATTGCATCATGTAAATATATCACATTTTGTAGTAATAGGAGCAGCGGGGCTGCGTCCCCAGCACCCCGGCCGCCTGCTAGCTTATGCCCGAAATAACAACACACAAACTGTATTCATTTAAACACTGCTTGGCCCTTTAGCTCTAGCCCTAACTGGCTAATTCTGATATCCCGATCAACCCATCTCTAATAATCTGTGAGCACCGGTCTTAGTGAGCACCGGTCTTACCGGGAAGATTCTAGCCTATGTCCATCCTGGGTCAGAGCTTCATTGCGTGTGTCTGCCCCTGGAGAGAGAAGCATGGCATCTCTCTGAGGCATCTGCCCCTGAGAGGAGAGCTGTCGAGTCTGAGCTCACTTCCTCTTCCTCCCAGCATTCTGTTCTGTTTACTCCTCCCACCTATGTTTTAACCTATGAGGCCAAGCAGTTTCTTTATTGCTTAACCAATGAAATAAACAGATTGATATATGACACTCCCACATCAACATTTTTTTATCCATTGTTCAATTGAGGAGAGTCTAAGTTGTTTCCAGGTCCTGGTTATTACAAACAATGCTGCTATAAACATAGTTGAACAAATGTCCTTGTGGTATAATTGAGCATCCTTTGGCTATATGCCCAAGAGTGGTATTGCTGGGTCCTAAAGTAGATTAATTCCCAATTTTCTGAGAAACTGCCATACTAATTTCCAGAGTGCTTGTACAAGTTTGCATTCCCACCAGCAATGGAGGAGTGTTTTCCTTATTCCACATTTTCTCCAGCATAAGCTAACATCTGTGTTTTTGATCTTGGCCAGACTGATGTAAGATGGTATCTCAGAATCATTTTGATTTGCTCATCCCTGATGGCTAAGGATGTTGAACAGTTCCTTAAGTGTCTTTAAGCCATTTGAAATTTTTTGCTGAGAATTCTCTGTAACCCACTTTTTAATTGAATTTGTTTGGGATTTTAATTGGATGTCCAATTTCTTGAGTTCTTTGTATAATGTGGAGATCAATCCTTCGTTTGATGTGAGAATGGTGAAGATCTTTGCCCATTCTGTTGGCTGCCTTTTTGTCTTATTGACTTTGTCCTTTGCTTTACAGAACCTTCTCAGTTTCAGAAGGTCCAAATTATTTATTGTTGCTCTCAATGTCTGTATTACTGGGGTTATATTTAGGAAGTAGTCTCCTGTGCCCATGCATTGAAGGCTACTTCTCACTTTCTCTTCTATCAGGTTCAATGTGGTCAGATTTATATTGAGGCCTTTAATCCATTTGGACTTGATTTTTGTGCATGGGGATAGATATGGATCTATTTTCTTTCTTCTACATGTTAAAATTCAGTTCTGCCAGCACCATCTGTTGAAGATGGTTTCTTTTTTCCATTATATAGTTTTAGCTTCTTTGTCAAAAATCAGTTGTTCACAGGTGTGTGAATTATTATCTGGGTCTTTGTTTTGATTCCACTGGTTCACTAATGCCAAGCTGTTTATTCCAATGCCAAGCTGTTTTAATTACTATAGCTCTATAATAGAGCTTGATGTCAGGGATAGTGATACTACAAGGCTGTCCACTCTCTCCATATCTATTCAACATAGTTCTTGAAGTTCTGGCTAGACCAATAAGGTAATAAAAGGAGATCAAGGGGGTTCAAATTGGAAAGGAAGAAGTCAAACTTTTGCTATTTGCGAATGATATGATAGAATACACAAGTGACCCCAAAAACTCTACCACAGAACTCCTACAGCTAACAAATATCTTCAGTAAAGTGACAGATGCAAGATCAACTTGAAAATATCAGTATCCCTTCTATGTACAAATGATAAAGAAGCTGAGAGGGAAACCAGAGACATACCACTCTTCACAATAGTGACAAATGACATAAAATATCTTGGGAAATGACTGCAAAGGCATAAAAATGTGCTTAAGAACATCGGCACATAATAAGAAATATAAGAATATAATATAATAATAATAATAATAAAACATATTATGCCTACTAGAATAATATAGAGCAGTGGTTCTCAACCTGTGGGTCACGACCCCATAGTGTAGATCAGATATTTGCATTACAATTCATAGCAATAGGAAAAGTACAGTTATGAAGTAACAATGAAAGAATTTCAGGTTGGGTGTCATCACAACATGAGGGATTGCATTAAAGGGTCACAGCATTAGGCAGGTTGAGAAGCACTGGCACAGAGTGAGAGCACAGACATTACCCAGTTGTAGGATGTGGGGCAATTAGAACCTTCACAAAGGGCCGGAGAAAGTATAAAATGGTTCAGTATATCACATACCTGCCATCGATTTCAATTGTACATCTGCCTAGGACCTCGTAATTCTAAACCTACAGTTTATTCTACAGGGGGGAAATGAAACATGTTCTCAAAAGAATGAATGGAAAAGAATTATTTAAAATGGTCAATATGTAGAAAGAACTCAAATGTCCAAACTTTGACATATTCATATAGCAAGAAAACCAAGAAAAAACAATCAAAGAGGTGAAGCAGTTTAAGACTTGAAAATTGAAATAGAGTCAATAAAGAAAACACAAACCAAGGGAACTCTGGAAATGGAAAATTTGGGTAAATGAACAGGAACTGGAGATGCAAGCATAATCAACAGATTGAGAGAGATGAAAGAGAAAATCTCAGGAACTGAAGGTACAATAGAGGAAATAGATTCATCAGTCAAAGAAATGGTAAATCCAAGAAATCATTAACACAAAACATCTAGGAAATTTGGGAAATTATGAAAAGCCCAAACCTAAGAATAATAGGGATAGAAGAACTCCAGATCAAAGGCACAGAAAATATGCTCAACAAAATCATAGAAGAAAACATTCCCAATGCAAAGAAGGATATGCCTATGAAGGTACAAGAAGCTTAAAGAACAACACCAATAGACTGGACCAGGAAAAAAAACCCTTCACCATATAATAATCAAAATATTAAACATGCAGAATAAAAAAAGAACATTAAGAGCCACAAAGGAAAAAGGTCAAGTAACATATAAAGGTAGACCCATCAGAATAATACCTGACTTCTCAATGGAAACTGTGAAAGACAGAAGGTCCTGGAAAAATGTGCTGCAGACACTAAGAGACCACAGACACAAGCCCAGACTACTATACCAGCAAAGCTTTCCATCACCATATCTAATATATAACAAAACAAACTTCAAACTAAAATCAATCAAAAGATATGGAGAAAGATACTTCAAACTTATCACAGGAAAAATCCATTAAGATGAAGTCTCAATTCTGAAAATCTATGCCCCAAATACAAGAGTGCCCACATATGTAAAAGAAACATTACTAAAGCTTAAATCACACATCAAACCCACACACTAATAGTAGAAGACCTCAACACCCCACTCTCACCAATGGACCAGTCTACCAGACAGAAACTTACCAGAGGCATAAGAAAGTTAACAGATATCATGACTCAAACGGAATCAATAGACATCTACAGATCATTTCACCCAAACACAAAAGAATATACCTTCTTCTCAGTACCTAATGGAACCTTCTTTAAAACTGACCATGTACTTGGTCACAAAGAAAACCTCAATGGATACCCACCCCCCCAAAAATAGAATAACCCCCTTTATTTTATTGTGTCCCATGACTTAAAGTTAGAATTCAACACTAATTGCAGAAAGCCTACAAACTCATGGAAATTGAACAATGCTCAACTGAATCACCCCTGGGTCAAGGAAGAAAGAAAGACAGGAATTAAAGACTTCCTAGAATTCAACAAGAATTAACGCACAACATACCCAAACCTATGGGACACTATGAAAGCAGTGTTAAGTGTCTACAAGAAATTGAAGAAATCTCACAATAATAACTTAACAGCACAACTGAAAGCTCTAGAACAAAAAGAAGGAAACTCACTCAGGGGGAGTAGATGACAGGAAATAATCAAATTGAGGGCTGAAAATCAATGAAATAGAAACAAAGAGAAGAATACAAAGAATCAATAAGGCAAAGATAGGAAAACCCTTATCTAAACAAACCAAAAGGCAGAGAGAGAGAGAATGTCCAAATTAACAAAATCAGAAATGAAAAGGGGAACATAACAACAGACACTAAGGAAATCTAGAGAATCATTAGGTCATACTTTAAAAACATGTACTCCACAAAATTGGAAAATCTAAAAGAAATGAACAATTTTCTGGATAGGTACCACATAATAAAACTAAATCAAGACCAAATGAACAATTTAAATAGATCAATAACCCATAAGAAATAGGAGTAGCCATCAAAAGTTTCCCAACCAACAAAAGCCCAGAACCAGATGGTTTCAGCACAGAATTCTACCAGAACTTCAAGAGCTAATACCAATACTCCTCAATAAGTTTTGCAAGATAGAAACAAAAGGAACATTGCAAAACTCTTTTTTTATGAGGCTACAATTACCCTGATACTCAAACCACACAAAGACTCAACAAAGAAAAAGAATTACAGACCAATTTCTCTCATGAACATCAATGCAAAAATATTCAATAAAATACTGGCAAACCAAATCCAAGAACACATCAAAAAGTTATCCACCATGATCAAGTGACTTCATTCCAGAGATGCAGGGATGGTTCAACAAACAAAAAATCTGTCAATGTAATCCACCATATAAATAAACAAAGAAAAATACCATATGATCATCTCATTAGATGCTAAAAAATCCTTTGACAAAAATCCAACACTCTTTCATGATAAAGGTTTTGGAGAGATCAGGGATACAAGGAACATATCTAAACATAATAAAAACAATATACAGCAAGCCGACAGTCAACATCAAATTAAATGGAGAGAAACTCAAAGTGATTCCACTAAAATCAGGAACAAGACAGGCTGTCTACTCTCTCCATATCTGTTCAGTATAGTATTCAAAGTTCTAAATAGAGCAATAAGACAACAAAAGGAGATCAAAGGAATACAAATTGGAAAGGAAGAAGGCAAACTTTTGCTATTTGCGGATGGTACAAGAATATACATAAGTAACCCCCAAAATTCTACCAGGATACTCCTACATCTGATAAACAACTTCAGTAATGTGGCAGATACAAGACCAACTTGAAAAAATTAGTAGCCCTCCTGCACACAGATGATAAATGGGCTGAGAAAGAAATCAGAGAAACACCACCCTTTATTAGAGCCACAAATAACATAAAATGTCTTGGGGTAACACTAACCAAAGACATGAAAAATCTGCTCAAAAAAAGTTTAAGTCTTTGAAGAAAGAAACTGAAGAAGATACCAGAAAATGGAGAGATCTCCCAGGCTTTTGGATAGGTATGATAAACATAATAAAAATGGCAATCTTACCAAAAGCAATCTACAGATTCAATGCAATGCCCATCAAAATCTCGATGTAATTCCTCACAGACCTCGAAAGAACAATACTCAACTACATGTGAAAAAACAAAAAATCTCGGATAGCCAAAGCAATACTGTATAAGAAAAGGAACCTCTTGAGGCATCACCATCCCTGACTTCAAGCTCTAGTATAGAGCGATAGTAATGAAAATAGCCTGGTGTTGACATAAAATCAGACAAGTGGACCAAGGGAATCAAATCAAAGACCTTGATATTAAAGTACACACATATGAACACCTGATTTTTGACAAGGAAGCTAAAATTATATAATGGAAAAAGAAAGCATCTTCAACAAATGGTGTGGGCATAACTGGATGTCAACATTTAGGAGAATGCAAACAGATTCATATCTATCCCCATGTGCAAAACTCAAGTACAAATGGATCAAAGACCTCAACAAAAATTCAGTCACACTAAACCTTACTGAAGAGAAAGTGGGAAGTAGTCTTGAATGCATTAACACAGAAGACCACTTCCTAAATACAATACCAGTACCACAGACAACGAAGGTGACAATTAATAAATGGGACCTCCTGAAGCTGAGAAGCTTCTGTAAAGCAAAGGACATGGTCAATAAGGCAAAAAAGGCAGCTTACAAAATGGGAGAGGATTTTCATCAACCCTGCATCAGACAGAAGACTGGTATTCAAAATATACAAAGAACTCAAGAAACTAGACATCAAAATACCAAATGATTCCATCAAAAAATGGGGTATAGATCTAAATAGAGAATTCTTAACAGTGGAGTCTCTAATGGCCAAAAGGCACTTGAGGAAATGCTCAACATCCTTAGCCAGCAGGGAAACGCAAATCAAAATGACTCGAAGATATCATCTTATACCTGTCAGAATAGCTAAGATCAAAAGCACCAATGATAGCTTGTGCTGGAGAGGATGTGGAGTCAGGGTTACTGGTGACAATACAAACTCGTACAGACACTTTAGAAACCAGTATGGCAGTTTCTCAGAAAATTGGCAACCAATCTACCTCAAGACCCAGCAATACCACTCTTGGGCATATACCCAAAAGATGTGTACTTATAACACAAGGACATTTGCTCAACTGTGTTCATAGCAGCATTATTTCTAATAGCCAGAACCTGGAAAAAACCTAGATGCTCCTCAACCGAAGAACAGATAAAGAAAATGGGTACATTTACACAATGGAGTACTACACAGAAGGAAAACATGATATCTTGAAATTTGCATGCAAATAAATGAAACTAGAAAAAATCATATTGAGTGAGGTAACCCGGACCCAGAAAGACCACATGGTATGTACTCACTCATAAGTGTATATTAGATTTAAAGCAAAGGATAATCGGCCACAGAGAAGCTAAGTAACAAGGAGAACCCTAAGAGAGACAAACATGGATACCCCTGGGAAGGGGAATTAGACAAGATCTCCTGAGATAATGGGGAGTATGGAGAAGGGTGGGCAGAGGGGAGGGGAAAAGGGGTGGGGTGAGAGAATGGGATGTTCAAGAAGGGGGAAGGAGTGGGAGGAAAAGCAAGGAAAGAGATATCTTGACTGAGGGAACCATTATGGGGCCAGTGAGAAACATGGCACTGGGGAAATTCCCAGGAATCCACAAGAATGACGCCAGCTAAGACCCTAAGCAGTAGTGGAGAGAGTACCTGAACTGGCCTTCCCCTGTAATCAGATTGATGACTATTACCTTGTAATCATAACACCTTCATCCAGTAACTGAAGGAAGCAGATGCAGAGACCCATAGTTAAGCCCTGGGCCAAGCTTCTAGAGAGCAGTCCAAAAGAGGGAGAAGCAATAGTAAGAGCCAAGGGGTCATGGCCATAATGAGGATACCCACAGAAACAACTGACCTGAGCTAGCAAGAGCTCACTGACTCTGGACTGATAGTGGGGGAACCTGCATAGGACCAAACTGGGCCCACTTTGTGGGTGACAGTTGTGTGGCTTAGGCAGTCTGTGGGGCCACTGGCATGAGACGAGGATTTATCCCTACTGCTTGTACTGGCTTTTTGGAACCCATTCTTTTGGGAGGGATACGTTGCTCAGTCTAGATATAGGGGGCAGGGCCTAGGTCCTGCCTCCAAGTGATGTGTCTGACTTTGTTGACTCCCCTTGAGAAGACTTACCCTCTCTGAGGAGTGGGTGGGGGGACTGAGGTGGGGGGGATGGTGGGCAGAGAGCGAGGAGGGGTAGGAGTACAAACAGGAATAGGTATGTAAAATGAGAAAAGATTGTTTTTTAATTAGTAAATTTAATAATAATAGAAGAAAGAAAGGGGAGGAAGGAAGGAAGGAAGGAAGGAAGGAAGGAAGGAAGGAAGGAAGGAAGGAAGGAAGGAAGGAAGGAAGGAAGGAAGGAAGGAAGGAAGGAAGGAAGACATTATCTAGACTATAATACTCCCCATCATGTTGTGTAATAATAGGTAGTAAAAAGTGTTGAACCTATGTTTATCACCCTATTAGAATAAGAATTAGGGGCTGGGACAAGAAATGAGTCCTGCTGCTTGTTCCTAGTTTGATGATGGTTTACAGTAGATAGTAGACACTCAGCCAATCAGATGCCTGGGCCAGAGCTCAATAGAAACAGTGTGGTGGCAGGATGTGAGAGCTCTGCCTTCCAATAACACCCAGGAGCAAATGCCAACAAAACTGGTAGTTTGCTAGTGACCTCATCCTTCTTTTGAAGGGAGAGCTGGAATGCACATACCTTTGAGTTCCTAAGCACATGGAATTTTCCAGCTCCACAGAGACAAGGAAACTGTTATGCAGAACCTGTTGTAAAACAAAGAGCAACTATGTGTTCAGAATTGCTAGCCCAAAACTTTCCACCATGTGACCTTTGGACAACAGCCCAGCATGTGAGTCAGGGTGTGTCTCCAGATACAGTGAAGCTCTGCAGCCAGCCAGAGAACTCAGTGTAGCTGATACCTCAGTTTTTCAAGTGCTGACTCACAGACCACTCCTAAACCGAAGTGTCGGGGAAATATGTGGGTCCCTGCGGAATGGTCTCCAAGGAAAAGGTTTATTCTGGTCCGCTAAAAAGCAAGGCAACTGACATTTCAAATGAAACTCCTCTGTGAGGGGGAAGCTTAAGATCAGCTCAAGGATGCATAAGCCTTAGTAAAGCAATGGCTGGGGTCCGTCCCCCATCCCTTCCTTCACAGCAGTTCAGAGGCGCTACCTACAGCAGGTGTGTGACCCAGGGCAAGTGCACGACCAGGTGGCAGTTGCTCAGGGCCCTGACCTTGGCATGGTTAAGATGAAGATAAGGATCCTCACTGGCACAGCTCTAAACAGGAAATAAGTTCCACGTGAACTCCCCAGAGCACTTCAAGGGCTTGTGAGTGGTATTATTGTTTAACCTGGAGTTTTGTTCCAGGCACTGAACACTGTCTAACGTTTTCACTCCCTTCTCTTCTGCTAATGCGAGCACTCTCCTACTTGTAAAATCTGTCAAGTGGACTGAAGACCATCAAAACAAGTTAAGTTAATTTAAATTTGCAAGGGTAAAACAAGACTCCTGGAGAGAGCGAGTTGAGCCCCACCAGATGCAGCTCCAGCCAAGGATGTTCTGTGAAATCAGTATTAACCCCAAGCTCCTGAAACAAAATAGGACTCAGAAAATGTGCGCATAGCCATTTTATTGAGTTTGTTCTGAGTTCCTCATGGTGTTCTAACTGCAGACATGCAGCATGCACACCCACATCTGTTCTTACGCACACACTCTAGATGCAATGCTCAGCCATGAACATCCATGTCATTCACACATGTACCTTCACCCTAGTCTATTTGCCCCTGGCACCCGAAGCTGGGGCCTAGGGACTGCATCCAAATGCAAAAGCTGGGCTCTCAGGTCACCTGTCTGCTCTTGTGGTGCTGATGGCAAAGAAGTCATTCAATCTCTAAAGCCACCAGTCCCTCTGTTCTCATGTCTGGAGACTCATCGTGACAGTGGAGCAATGACAAGCCAGGAATTTGTCGTTAACCACTAATTCCAAATGAAAACTTATGTCTTAGTCACTGCCCTATTGCTATGAAGAGATATCATGACCAAGTCAACTCCTACAAAAGAAAGCATTTAACTGGGGCATTGCCTACAGTTTTCGAGGTTTAGTTGACATTCATCGTGGCAGGGAACATGGCGCCACATGTGGCACTGTAGCTGCAGCTGAGAGTTCCATCCTCATCTGCAGGCAGAGACAGAGAACCTGGGCCTGGCATGCATGGGCTTTGGAATCCACAAAGCCCATCCCCAGGGACATAATTCCTCCAAAAAGGACACACCTATAATATTGGGTTGAAAGCGGTACCCCAGCCCGTGGCCTCCGTCCCGACTCCAACTCCCAGCCTGCCAAGTGCTGACCCCGCCCCAGGGACTGTCAGGACTCTTCCACAGGCTATTTAGGCTCACACTGGAAGAAAGAAGACGTGGTTTTGGGTTTTGCGTGTGCATCCACTCTCTGTCTTGCCCCTGCCATGCTGTCACAGTCCACCCGAGAGTGAGGCATTTTTGATTCAGTCTAACTTGGTTTAATTGGAGTTATTTTGCATCAGTGGAGAGCCTCTTTTTAAGATTTTTCCTAACAACACCTCCTAATCATTTTAATCCTTTCAAACAGTTTCACTCCCTGGTACATAAGAATTCAAATATATGAGCCTATGGGGCCCATTCTTATTCAAAGCAATCACAGATTTATATTTATCCAGATCATTTTAGATATATATTGCATGCCAGGTTTGAGGATCTGGGACCCAGCAGTACCCAGGACAGACAGGACCCTTGTTCTTCAGAAGCTAGTGGGCTAGTTTTCTTGCTCACCATGGACCAGGCAAGGACACTGTCCTAACAGGATGTGCAGTACCCTGCTACTGCCTCAGTCCGTTCCCTCATTTTAACTTGATTCATATTTTGAAATTCTGTCTGAAGTTTAATACCCTCATGCGCACTAGAGGGAAACAACATTCAGAACTCCCTTAAAGTGGATTCCCTCATTCATGTGTTGTTTAGTGAGCCCAGCTCTATTCTAGGTACTGGGGACGTTGGCAGCATACAAGAAAGGCAAAGTCTCATCCTCCGCATCCTGGTTCAATAAAACAAACAACTAAGAGATTCATAAAAATCATTTGATTGAAGGAGCCAGTAGTCTGAGGAGATGTTTATGATAAAGTGATCTGAATAAAGAGGAAGGAGCCATGCACTCACAGATCAGGGAGGAGGGCTTTCTAGTCAGAGAGGACAAGGGCATAGGCCCTGAGAACAGAAGAGACTGACCATGTCTTCCCTGGAGCTCTCCAGGAAGGCAAGTCCTGGAGAGTGGAGACCCCACCTGTGCCATCAATGACTTGGCATGGGTCATGAGACTCTGCAGAGCATGAGATAGACACTTGATAAATACTGACTGGACAACTGGGCTGAATACATTGACCTAAAATACTATCAAGTCCATGGAACCTCTCTGTGAATGGCAGGAAAATTCTCCTCTTGAGTTCTCCAGGGCATTTTAACAAGGGATTAGAAGCCCTGATTACTAAGTTCAGATATGCTTAATGAATCTGCTTTCAGCTTTCTCAGTTAATAACCTTTCCCAAGCCAGGCAGCGGTGGTGCACACCTTTAATACCAGCACTCGAGAGCAGAGGTAGGCAGATCTCTGTGAGTCTGAGGCCAGCATGGTCTACAGAGAGAGTTTCAAGACATCCAAGGCTGCACAGAGAAACCCTGTCCTGAAAAAAGAACCTTTCCCTTCAAACTTACTGATTCAGGAGCCTTAAACTGGAATGCAAAAAAAAAAAAAAAATAGTATGGGAAAGTGACTTGGTTAGTACAGCTCTTTGCTGTGACTGCATGTGAGGACCTGGTGGGGACCTGAAACTGATCCCAGAAAAAAAACCCAGACACCTTAAAACCAGTGCTAGGTAGGAAGACAAAGGAGGATACCGAGGATTCTTGGCCAGGCAGATGAGCTGCCTCAGCAAGATTCAAATTTAGACATAGATAAATGATAGCTAGCTAGCTAGCTAG
>NC_022016.1:6927273-6939607 GCF_000317375.1 Microtus ochrogaster
AATAGATAGATGATAGATAGACAATCAAATAAATGAATGAATAAACTGGAGAGCAATTTGAAGACAGCATCAAACACCAACCTGTGCTCCCCCACGCACACTCACAAGACACATTGAATAACATTTTTTTTTATCCAAAGCAGTTGAACTTAATTCAGCAGATCCATACTTCTAATGAAATAGCCATCATCAGGCTTTTATTTATGGGCCAAGGTGATGAATCCCCTGCTCCTAGAACTTCAAAACAGCAATAATTACATTGTAAGCCTCATCCTCTCCAAGACATATTGCATATGAATGCTGCATAATGCTATTTCAGCAACTTGTAAAGGACAAAAGACCAGGGCTGCACAGCTGGGATTTCAATATGGTAATAGCAGAGCCTTTCACTTAATTGAAATGTCAGAGCAGGGTATAGCTCAGTAGTATAGCACTTGCCTGGCATACCTCAAGTCTTGGCTTCAACTCTAGCCCCTTGAAAAACAATGAAATATGAGCAGCTTTTAGAAAGTGATGGGCAGTGGGAAGAATTCCAATCTACCATTGCACTGTCGAGAACACAAACTCAATACGGCAGGTGAACAGATGTGAACAGACATGACTGCTGGGCTTCTAGAAGGTCTCAGTCCAAGCTTCCTTTAACAATGTGATCTGAAGGTGGTTCCATCATTGAAAGGTACAAATGGGTATTGACCACACATCATGGTCAGCAAACAGAAGACAGCATTGCTCAGTTAACAACTAACAGTGCAACTGGAGACATAGCTGACCATGGTGTCCATGAGTGGCTCTCTAGATCCCCAAAGGAAGGGATTTTCAGTGGCCAGGATCGAGTGCGAAGTAAAGCAGAGCCGTTCTGCTGAGGGATCATGGGGGAAACTCTAGGACTTTTCCTTACCCTGGTGTGGTTTCCCCAGTTTTCTCCACTCATCTAGAGCAGAGTTTCTTCACCCATCCCTGAGATGAGTGACAGGTGTGGTGCCTGCCCTTCCTGCTACTGAGAGGTCCGCCTGAAGGCTCATGATTGAACATGGCCAGCTTGCAACTGGAGCTAAACAAAGGGTGTGACCATGCTGAAGTAAGACATAGGGTGGAGCTTGAAGGCCAACACTAGATGAGGCTTTCCAGTCAGGGGTCCAGCGTGAAGCACTCAGAAGCTGGCTAGTTAGAGGAGATATGATTGCTAGGGAGGGGAAGGCACAGAGCAGTGATGTCGGTTAAGTCCCAACAGCAGGTAGAGCTAGGCCTTCATGGGGGCAGTGACGTAGGCACGAAACAGAAAGGCAAGCTGGATCTTTAGGCACGAAACAGAAAGGCAAGCTGGATCTTCCATGAGATCACTCTCTGCCCTCCACTTTCCTGCTATGGTGGCTCCCTTTGTGTTCCATGTACATTTATTTCTCTCTGGGTGGACGGGAGCAGAAAAGAATTCAGGGATGGAAGAGAATAGTTTTGGTGACCATCTGTGCAATGTGTGCAGCATGCCCAGTGTTTTACAAAGTGTCAGAAGCATCACAGTGAGCAAGACAGATAAAGTCTGAGGACTCATGGAGATGGTACTTTAGTGGAGGAAACAGACGACAATCCAACCACTACATAAAGACCAGAAATAGAGTACTCAAGTGCCACATCACTGGATGAGCAGAGAGGACCAGCTGCAAATAGATCATCAAAAGCGACAAATACAGGAGCAATGGGAAGACTTCAATGTGTGACTCAAGAGTAAGATCTCAAAAAAGTCCAAGAAGGAGAGATGGGAAGGGGTGTGGTGGGAGATTAGATGAGAGAGCACAACAGGAGTCACATCAAATGGACTCTGGACTCTGTAAAAAGAGGAGCTGGGGTCGCAGCCCACAGGCATTAATAGCTAAGCAGGGCAATGACAGAATCTGAGTTTTATTTTGAAAGATCAGTGTAGAGGCAGGATGAGGAACAGATGGCGGAGCTCCAAGACCGGGAGGAAGGATGCCAACTGGGAGATTGTTCGGATGATTTCAGGCAAGAGAAGCCGAGACTGTGTACTATGTGTTTAGGAAAAAGGGTGTTGGGGCTGGAGAGATGGCTCAGTGGTTAAGAGCGCTGCCTGCTCTTCCAAAGGTCATGAGTTCAATCCCCAGCAACCACATGATGGCTCACAACCATTTATAATGAGATCTGGTGCCCTCTTCTGGCCTGCAGGCAGACATTCAGACAGAATACTGAGGATACTGTATACATAATAAATAAATAAAATCTTTAAAAAAAAAAAACTTAAAAAAAAGGAAAAAGGGTGACACCGCTGGCAGCCACATAAGATGAGACTCAAGGAGAGACAGGGGTTTGACAATGTGAAGAAAAATTAGTACAGCTGATAAGCAGGGTCTTGATGTGGTGGCCACTAAGTAATAAACCACCACACATAGTTTATCATCTCCCATGGTTCCGCAGGCCTTGGTCCTGTAGTAGTGGGTGGGGAATTGGGGTGGTCATCTGTATTTGACCAGGCTGAAATATCGGACATGACCTCCTCAGTGGCTTGAATTTGATGCTGGCTTCTGGCTGATGCTCAGCCTAGTCTGTTAACCAGTGTTTTTTTTTTTTCTATAAGAGCTCCCCAGATGGATTGGAGGTCTTAAGACACCTCAGCTCTGAAAAGAAAGAGAAGTACCAGGAAGGACCATGATACCTGGGCAGAAGCTTCAGGAATCCTATAGATAGTATAGAAGTCAGAGAGTCCTGTGTCTGCTGCATCCTGCTGATGAAACAAAGCCCAGAATAAAGGCCTGAGGACACAGAGTGCACCTTACAAACAGGAGGCTACAAAGAGTGTGTGGTCAGCTTTATCTCCACAGAACCATTTCCTGGTAGCAGAGGCCTGGAAGGAGAGCTTTTAGTGACTCAGAGCAGACAGCTCTCAGATGAGTCACAGTTGCCTCGAGCTGAAATGTAAAATAAAAAAGGAAATCCCTTAACTTATAATTTATAAATCTACCAAAAACTAAGAAATGGGAAATAATAACTAACCGACCATAAAAAAAAGTCAAAACAGTAAGAATAGAGGTATTAAAAGTTATGAGAATTTCTGTGGTCTGTGCTGCCACCTGAAACCATGTTGATTTCCGTGGTCCATGCGGCCACAGACAGCATGTTGGGGACCACAGTCCTGATGTAGCTGGGGGTTTTGTTGATGTACATAGCCTGAGTTACCACAATGGCCATGTGGATATCTGCAGTCTGGTGCTGCCACCTAAAGTCATGTTAAAGTCTATGGCTGGGCTGCTGTGGGGGACCATGTTGGTGTCTTTGGCCCATGCTGCTGCTGGGACTATGATGTCCATGGCCCATGTTGCAGCGAGGGCCATGTTGATATTTGTGGTCTACACTGCTGCCAGAGACCATGCTGAGGTTCACAGTCCTTGCTGTCACCAAAAACCATGTGGAAGTCCATGATCCGTGCACGCACTCACTGCAGGCAAGGAAGATATTTTTGCAGTGATAGCGATGACTACAGACTTACAGTAGAGAAAGTGAGATAGAAGGCTTCTGTGGCACCTCTACCACCACCCTAATCAACCGAACATACAGCCTCGACAGAAAGCCATCAAAGAGAATTCTTAACAGCCGTGAAAAGGGTGCTGGAACGTGGCTCTCCACAGCCCATGACTTTTGGTAGGGTGAGGTTGAGAAGGGCTCATCTAAGGAGCTGGCCACAGGGAACTTAAGCATGAGTATAGGGACAGCACAAATTCAACTTTCTTCTCCTCTTCCTCCTCCTTCTCTTCTTTCTGCTTCCTCTCCTCCTCCTTCTCCTTCCTCTTCAGGAGTGGCAGTCACAATATGGAGATGCAGACCTGGGAGGACTGGAAAGTGAGTGTTATGGGGGTGCATGATAGGAAATTCCCAAACAATCAATAAAAATATTACATATGGAGGCCGAGGAAATGGCTCAGTGGGTAAGAACATTTGCTGCACAAGCAGGAAGACCTGAGTTCAAGTCCCCCTGTAAAAAGCTGGCTGTGAAGGCAAGAATGAGATAGAATGTGATAGAAGCAGGACACCCAACCACATGAGTCTGCTAAACAACCCGCTACCCCACCTCGCTCACCCCCACACACAAAGCTTGCACATATAAAAATTGAGCTAGCCATAAAAATGTTGGCAGAAGAAATAAAACACACTAAGATAAAATTAATATCTTGAGCTTACATAAACCAAAAGTAAAGTTTTCTTTTAGATTTACTTTTATATTTAATTATGTGTATGAATGTGTTCCTGTGTATATGTATATGAGTATCTGAAGGTCCTGGAGATGGTAGATCCCTGGTGCTGGAGTTATGGGGGCTATGAGCCTCCTGCCCACACGTGAGTGCTGGAAACCAAACTCTCGTCCTTGTAAGAACAGTGCCATCTCTGAGGTGTTGAGCCACCTCTCCAACCCTGAATGCAGATTTCTCTTTTAGAACATCAAAACACTAGGAAAACTGTTAACAAATGTGCTGTTGAATTTTGACAAGCCAAAGAGGAAATCGAACATCTTGGCAGGAAATGGGCACAGAGTAAACAGGCAGAGTCAGAAAACAAACAGTCAATAAATTTGCAACACAACATCTAAACTTGACCAGCATTTAAAAAAAAGGTTGAGATGATGTTTTCCAAAAATCTGATGGAAAGTGTTTTAAGTGAGTACCCAAGTCAGGCGAGAGACCCTGAGAGAGGGAGACTGGGAACTTGCCTGTCAGGAACAAACCGCAGCAGCACCAGCTGCATGGGTGCAGTGCGATTCTGCGAACACGGTTCATTTCCCTTATCAAGCCTGGGCCTGTCCCCTCTCCTCTCTAGAAGGTCCTTAAGCCACCCAGCCCCTCCATGGGAAATCCCTGCTTGCCGTTCAAACCCCAGTTCGGGTGTCAGTTCCTCCAGCACCTGTCCTTGGGCGATGGCACCTCCCTCCGCTGCTTTCCCAAGTCTGTGGTGCTGTGTCACCATAATAGCCAGGTTTCCGGGCCATCTTCAGCAAGCCATGTAGAAGGCTTTCTGTCTCCTCACTTGGAATTGAAGGTCACAAGTATTCCACACAACTGTTGGAAGACTACAAAATACCACACTCATCTTCTCACTGCTTTCCTCCTCAACCCAGACTTCCCTTGCTAGATAACAGGCGTCTTTAAATATGCCACGGTCCAGTTCCTCTCCTCAGATGCCTTAAATATGAAAACAGTCCCTGTCTGTTAGTACAGCCTAGCCCACTTTTTAAATTTCCATCTTGTCAACTATCCCCTGTCCCCTTGCCCTGGGCCTCACTGTGCTGTGGTTTCTGCAGACTAGAGCAGAGGGGTTGGGCACTCTAGTGTCCACTGCCCAGCACTCTTCCTTCCCGTTCTCCTCTGCTGCTCTCTGCAGACTGTGACTGTTCTCCTTGTGGCTCAGAACCCTGCTCTGTCCTGAGAACAGGGAACTGTTGTGAACAAGCTCAGCCTTCCAAAATCAAAGGACCAGATATCTTCCTCTAGGGGTCAAATGCAGGCTTCTTTAAAGAAGCACAGTATGGTTCCTTAAGATGGCTCTTTCGGAAGCAAACTCTGTGGTCCACTGAGGTGCTAGGTCCCCCTGAGGTTCGACAGCTGCCCTGTTGTCTCAACTGTTCTGCCTCTGGGCCACTTTGCCGTCTCTGCCTACAAAAGCCCTGTCCTCACGTGTTTCGTCCGCTTAGAAGAAGCAGGAGGAGAGAGCTCTACTCCCTGAAAGGGAGACCCCCACACTCCTAACATTTCCCTGGGGACCCAACTTGCTCACACCTTCCCCTCAGTCTACCCAACACTGTGAGTCCCAGGGACTTGGGAGCACCACAATTTGGGGTATTCAACACTTCACAAGGAGATAACCAGCCTCCTCCAGCATTTTGGAGCGGGTTAGAAACTCCTCCCTGAGGAGGGGGAGAAGGAAAACTGATGGTCTTCCTCTCAAGATTTCTCTCAGTTTCCACCCTTCTCCCAGGTAAACCGCCACCTGGGAGGGCTTTGGCCTAGAACCCAGCATCCTGCAGTTTTGGCAGGATCTATTAATATAGCATGGTATACTCTCCACTACAATTCCAGCACCCCAACCACTTTCGGTGTCAGAGAAATACTCTGATTTGAACTTATGTTTCATTCACAGAGAGGTAATAAGTACTTAGCTTGGTCTGAGTGCCTTGTGGGATGTTAAGGAGTGTCAGACAGAATAACAGCAGAGAGTGTGGCTCTTCAAGGTGAAGAGCCCAGTCCATTGTGCTACCAAGTAAGGGTTTGTACACGTTTGTTTTGTTTGCGGGGAGAAAACCTCAGGCGCAACCTTGAACAGCAGGGAAAGTCTCCAACACAGCAGGCGCGGACAGATGAAAAGGGTTTTTATTAAAGACAAAGTACAAACTCGCTGGGAAAGAGACCATCTACAAAGCAGAGGGCGACTTCACAGGGGATGCCCAGTGTCCCCTGCAGGACTGAGGTTTTAAGTGTCTTTGATGGACAGGAAGGGTGTCTTTCTCCCTTAATTTATGGTTGATCAGTTTAAACACAGAAAGAGAAGCTTTGAGAAGATGTTTCAGTCCAGCTTGAACTGAGCTGAGCAGCTGGGACCATTCCTAGGGCAGAGGGTAGTGCTGGAAGGTTAAAAAGTCACCAGGCCTTTGCATCAGTTCAGGAGAGCCAAGAAGCTGGAAATTTGTTTGTTATCTTCATGGCTCCTTTGCCTGCCTGTCTCCCCAGCAGGGATCTGACTTCTAGTCTATTACCGGCAGTGTGGGACGCGAGTGCCAGAGGTGCACATAGGTGCATTCAAGGAAGCAATGGAAAAGCAAGGTTTTTAAAGAAAACCTGAGAAGGATTATGTGAGGTGCTTTGACACAGTCATCCCTGACTGCCAGGATCGATGGCAGAGGTGGCCTGAGGCCAGATGAGGACAGGAAGTGCCTGGGCAGGGATCCTTAGAGCAGTGTCTTTGTGCAAGGCTGGACTTTCAGCACTTCTGTGATAATTCCTGTTTGTCAGGCAATGGTGCATGGGTGTCCTCCCTGTTTGGCCTTCCCAGGTCGTGTTTCACCAAGGTGTGACACTGTCAATCTCATTTTGATCCCGACAGGAATGGTTTCCGTCCTCGTATGAACTAGGGCCTCATGCAGACACATTGTTAAACTCACTTCAGGTTATTAACTCTTAACCTTTGAGAATTCCACACACCATAGAGTGAAATTTGATCATATCTACCCCCACCCCGCCCCACCCTCATTTCCTCACAACTGCTCCTAAATCCCCCTCCAACGCATCCTGGGTCCCTCCTAACAAACCCCCTCCCAACTTCCTGCCCTCTTCCCCTTTTTCAATAAGGCACAAAAGCGAATTAGTGCTGAGTTAGAGAAAGTGTCCCCAGCATGAATTCTTTCCACCACTCAGGGAAAAATAAAGAAAAAGTTCTTTAATAATAGTATGCATCCAGTTCTAGCTAGTTCTGGCCCAAAGAGGAGCCAGCCACGGGCAGGAATTTCTACTAACTTGTATAGACCTTAGACTCACACATAACAAGGGCATTGTCATCCTTAAATCTCTTTTGGGTCCCAGCCCCCGTTTACATTTTTAAAAATTTAAGTAGAGACAGGAAGTCTAGGTCTGGACACTTGGGCAGGTAGGAGATGTCCAGAGCAAAGCTAATACCAGGACTATTTCCCAGTGCACCAGTGCTGTTCTTTTGAAACAGTTGCTACCCAAGGACTTCCTGCCCGCCTGGCAGAATTATGACTTTCCTGATAAGAGTCATGCCAAACAAGGACTTAATGGCAGGTGTGAATCCATGCTATGCCCTTGAGCTGTCCTGCAGAGGCAAGTCCTTTGACATGAGGATGGACCCTACCTGGAGGTCAGTCATGCTGATCCTCTCCAAAATGGAGGGAAGTACTCCAAAGCAAAGACTGCTCTGGCTGTGCTCAGGAGTAAGGTCAGAGTTGGAGAAATCTGTGAGCTGAGCTGCCTCTAACATGGGGCAAAGACAAGGTAACAATGGCCTGGACTAAATCATGGAGGATGATTAAAAATATTTAAAGTGAATATTGGCAAATGATAGGCTGTAGAGGCTACAAAGAAAAGAAATGGAAGCACGGTGTAGGTTTTGGCCTAAGCAATCAGTGGCATGGTAGAACCACTCCCTGGGCTAGAAAGCCCCAGGTGGAAAGCAAGTTTGGCTTGGGGAATAAGAAAATACTCCTTTAGTATCCTATGTCATATAAGCTGAGCAAGTACAATAATAAATATTCCAAAGTGGACGGGAGAAAGCACCTAAGGCCTCAACACTGCACAAAGAACTATGGGCTGTTGAGGATGCTGAGAGCAAGAGAAACAATCTTCCCCAGGGAAGAGCACACCGATTGGTTATCCAGCCAAATGGTCAGCCCTGAAACATACACACAAGTAACACTATACAGATTGCAACAAGTTGTATCTATGCATTTAGGGGTGTGTGTGTGTGTGTGTACAACAATTAGTAAAAAGAGGCCTTGAATGTGAAAGAGAGCAAAGAAGGGAATATGGAGGAAGGTTTTAAGGGAGGAAAGGGAAGGGGAAAATAATGTAGTTACATTATAAACTCAAAAATAAAAGAAATAATTTAAAAACTCAATGTTATTCATATACCATTATGCCTACATTGCAATACTGCTAACAACTCTTAATTACATAAGTAGAGATATGGGTAGTCTGTGAGGAGAAGGGTCACAAAGTCAGGAAGAAGCAGAGCTAAGAGAGAGCCCTCCTAACAGCGTGTGTGTGTGTGTGTGTGTGTGTGTGTGTGTGTGTGTGTTTTGCTGCTGCTGCTACTGTTGTTGTTGTTGTTGTTGTTGTTAAAATAGAATCATACACACATTGTAGGGAGCACATGTGTGAATGTATCCATGGTGAAGATCAACCTTGGGTGTTGTTCTTCAAAAGGTAGCCATCTTGTGTTTTGAAACATGGTCTTTTACCTGGCCAAGAACTCGCCAGTAGATCTAGAACACCCTGTCAGTAAGCCCTAGGGTTCCTCTTGTCTCCACTTCTCCAGGGCTGGGGTCACAGAAAGGCACCATCATGCCTGATATTTTATACATGGGTATAAACTGGTGACGTAACCGCACCATGGCATGGTTATAGGAAAGCTTTCTACTGTAGAAATAAGGGAGGGAGCAGGCAGAGGCGACTCTAATAGTCCAGAGCATAGACAGACGGCAGCAGGCTGAACACAGTCAGAAGGCTGGACCTGACCAGGCAGGCAGGAGCAGAGTAGAGAGATAGGGAGGGGGAGTGAGGAGAGAGCATGAGAGGAAGACAAAAAGCGTGAACAAAAGAGAGATGTCAAGAGCAAACAGAGGAAAGAGTAGGTGTGTAAGGATTATTAGCTGGGGGGGGGCCTGAGCTTGAGAAGTTAGGAGGTGAAGGAGACGAGAGGAGCTGAGAAGAGCCGAGAACTCTGTAGTGTGTAACAGGTTCCTGTGATGCTGAGGGACCTGCAGACCAGCGTGCACTTTGGTATGTTAATAGGCACCACAGAAGCCATTTGTCCCTTCTGCCAGTGGTAAGGGAAATGAAATTTTTGGTAGAAGGGAGTCAGTCACTTCACCAGCCCCTGAGGAATGGTGACATTTGTCTAACTTCCAGAACTTGGGAAAATGGAGTTTCCTTTGGACCTGACAGGGACTAGGGAGAGAACTCAGGTCCTCATGCTTTAAAGTGCTTTACCAACTCAGCATTTCCTCAGCTCCTTTATTCATAACTCTTATATATATGTCTGTGTGTGTATAATACCTTATGCATATAAATGTTTTGTCTCTATGTATGTCTGTGCACCATGTCAGTATCCAGTGACCTTGGAGGCAAGAATCAGAGGTCAGGTCTCCTGGCAGTGGGATTATAGACAGTTACGAGCTGCTATGTAGGTGCTGGAACGGAACCCAGGTCCTCTGAAACAAGAGTCAATGCACTTAACCACTGAGCCATCTCTCCAGCCCCCTCTTGACAGCTCTTGGAAACAGATCCCCATAAAATTAATGGGACATGAACAGGCAAAACTCCAAAGACCAGCCCTGAGCTGATTCTCCTCAATAGTATTTTTGGAGTTCTGACTTCCAGTGTAGAAGAAAATCCAAAAGTTATCACCCACAGTCATTTCTGTCCAACTCAAATTCCCCAGCAGGCCGAGTTGGACCCGCACTTCCTTTATTTTCACTACACAAATTGCCCACCCTTCATTCACAGTTGGTGGTTCCTGTGTGTAGGAAGGGGGTATCAGGCAGAGGCGCATTTCCCCACCTACTCCCTAGCTTCACCTCATACAGTTCCCTGGCAGCTGTGGCTTCGTTAGCACGCCGGTGCCCACCAGCCTTTGCTTCTCCAAACCTTCATACAAAAAGGAAGTAATCTATAACCACCACTGCCATGCTCATCTCGGGGCCCGCTTCTCCCAGGGCCTGTCACTTCTCAACTTTTGGATTCTGCAGGTCTCAACCTTTTGCCCCTCCACACAAATCTGATGAACACTGGATGAGCTATAGGTCCATCATCATACAGTGGAAAACTCAGTGGTGAAGAAATTTAAGACACAAATGAAAAGAACAAATTATAAACTTGAGGAAACGGGCCAGCATGGTGGTGGTGTTATACTTGCTAACAAGCTTCCCTCAGTTTAATATTCAGGATCTACATGGTGGGTGGAGAGAACTCACTCCCGCAAGTTCTCCTCTGGTCTTCACATGCAGGCCATGCTATAAGCATGTGTGCATATGAATACATACAATCAATGTAGTTTTATCTCAAATGTGGGAAAACCAACAAACAACTTTTTATGCCATGAGCTCTTTTGAAATTTTCATTTGATATCTCATCTCATCCCAAAACAAACTATAAAGATGAATTATTATCTATATTTTACATAAAATGGGAGGAGAAAACTAACCTAGCTAAAATCAGAAAGACTGGACAAACTTGTATTCTCTCCTCCCTGTTCACACACAGGTGACACTTCCTAAACCGCCTTGCCGCTAGGTATGGCTATGAGTTTGAGTCCTACCTGAAGGAGTTACAGGTACAACTTCTACTGGAAACTGCATAATTGAGTCAGCCCCACCCCCTCTCCTCTATGTCACATCCTGTCTGGAGAGCCCTGTAAGCAATATGTGGAAGACCACACAGACTTGTTTCAGCCCGACTTCCTGAATCCTTGCACAGAATGGCCTCACACCCATCAGACCTTGGGCAAGTGAGACACTCATGTCTGCTATAATAAAGCACCAAAATTTAGAGATTTTTGTCTATAGTTTTAGCTAACAGCCTTTAACAAATATGGTTTGCTTCAAATACATCAAATTACCTATATAAAGTTGGAGTGGGAAGTCCTTCTGTCTATGCGTTGCTTTAATTGGTTAATAAATAAAGAAACTGCCTTGGCCTGTTGATAGGGTAGAATTTAGGTGGGGGGGGGGGGCTGGGCTGAATGCTGGGAGAAGGAAGGCAGAGAGAGAGATGCCATGGAGCCACCAGAGTCAGACATGCCAAATCTTTGCCAGTAAGCCACTGCCGCGTGGCAATATACAGATTAATAGAAATGGGCTAAATTAATATGTTAGCCAAGAAGAATCTAGAGCTAATAGGCCAAAAAGTGTTTTAATTAATATAGTTTCTGTGTGGCTATTTTGGTTCTGGGCAGCCAGGACGAACAAATGGCCTCCTCCTACATAAAGTCAACCGATTACTCCCAGTAGAAAGAGATTAAATGTAGTCCTACTTTATTTGAAGCTGATCTCTCACAATTTCACTGTTTGGGTATTCTGGGAAGGTTTTCTACAGGCAAATAAGTAACTTTAAAATGGCCACTTCCTTGAAGATTGGTTTATATGCTAAATAATTGAACATACGGAATAAACAGTAACTTTCAAACATCAGATTCTGCTAACCATTGGAGAATTCTCAATGGTATATGGGTTTCTTGTAGTGCAATTCATAATAATGGAAAATAGAAAATTCTGTAACATTACATCAAGGTAAAAATTACTATATCTGTGGAAAGAGAGAATACCAATTGCCATCTTTTAAACAAGATAGAACATGTATATTGATCTGTAAAGAGAGCCATAAGTTATTGTGGAATTGAGACAATTGAGTCACAAGGTACAATACATAGCTTAATCTAAGGATTATATTATGTATATATAGATATAGATTGATAGATGCATATATATACACATATATACATAATAGAGATTAATTATAGACATATAGAGGATAGATAGATAGATAATAGATAGACGGATAGATAGATGATAGATAGATAGATAGATAGATAGATAGATAGATAGATAGAT